>NC_134462.1:112979498-113291061 GCF_047948215.1 Lycorma delicatula
TAACATAATCGCTAAAAATATTATTCATAAAAATATATTTAATTCTAAAAAAAATAAAAATACTTTCCGTGCTACATCATAAGTTTATAATCATCTATACAAGTGTAACTAGCTATTTCGAGTAAATAATGGAAATCAAACCACACGGTGGATAGATTACTAGAATACTGTGATGTCAGTTTTATTTATATGGCAATGACAAACTTCACAAACGCTTTTAGCACTTTGAACATCTTCAAGAAAACCCGTTTATTTGAAATAAAAAGTACAAAAAATTTAAAAATAATTATATCTAAAGCTGGGTGGAAATATGTAAATTTCCTGACGACATACAAAAAAAAAGAAAAGATAACAGATAAAAACAAAAAGGTAGGTAAATGTTATCTTACGAGGCACCTTCTACGTACATCACACCATGAGATGTAACCAAAAATAATTTATCATTTTTCTTTTTCCATCTTAAATACAAATATATATATATATATATATATATATATATATATCGAGTTATCACAGATGATTAACTTTTGCCTTTCGATGTGGATATGGTTGACTTCAAAATCTAACCGAATCAATTGTATTTTAATGCTATATTTTCCTTCAATGCTATTTTTTCCTCCCAGTGGCGGCTCGTGGCTAAAATTAGTGGTGTTGCTGCTCCACTAATCAAATAGCTTCACTAATTTTACATCTCAAACAAGATGTAAAATTTGTTGGTATCAAAAACATTGTTGGCATTTAATGCAATTTGATAGAATTTTTTTATTTTCAAATATGCTTTGTAATATTTTATCTTTCCGGATTTTATATTTAAGGGAATGTAAGATTTTATTATACCTATTTATTTATTACGGAGCAAATAAATCGGTTTTAAAATACAAAATAAAAAGTTAAGACGTTAAGCAGGAGAAAACAAATATTTCAATCGCTATTGTATATAAAATGGTGAGTATATAAATTATAATGGATAGTAATAAAACATACGTGTGATTTTGTAGTCCTGTTACCCAATTGTTAATGTCTGGTAATTTTTTTCTAAGAAAGGGAAATTTTGTTTTGTGACACGAAGTTGGTAGCGCTACTCAACCGGTATAGATACGGCAGTGTGAGTTGATTCTCCTTGAGCTGTGTAAATTTTTGTGCCGTTTCCGGTCGTGTTACGAACAGAATGTTTTTTACCATAGAACGAGTTTTCATTCTTGAACAATAATATTTTGCTACGAAATCGTACGCGAGTGAAAAAGAATCATTTTAAATTAAATTTGTTGGTGTTCCTCCGCCATAAAAAATGGCTTGTACACTACAGTGTACAAGTTCTAAAAGAAGTTTACAGTTCTTGTAAACCATATTATTATGAGCATTAACTATGGGACATCTGCAACTAAAAAAATTGGCAATAGCTTTTTTCTATAAATATAAACTTTTTATCTATGCAAATTAGAATGAAATTTTGTCTGTTAGAGCATCACTTCTGAACCACTCAATCGAATCTGATGAAATTTGACATTTCTAATTTGACTTCGGTTGAGCTTTAGGTCAATTAAAATTTAAAAAGGGTCCAAGGCTGACAAAAAAGGCTGTCCAAAGGTGGAACTCAAAATTTGAAATATTGGACCGATTAATCTTTGATTTTTATTTTTAGTATATATATTAAAATCGTCTAACCAATTATTATTTCTATACCCCCACTTAACCCTCTGGTTCGAAAAATTGGGAAGGGGGTATTTTAAAACTAAAAAACTTACTGGACCGGTTGATTCAGTATCACGCATATTTCATTAATTAAATTTATTATAATTTCGTTATGAAATAAAACATTTTCTACTTGAGGTTGGAAGAACTATTTGCGATTTATTTGTAACGAATTATATATTACAAAAATAATTATAATAAAACAAATTATATCAAATTTATAATCCGCGGTGTTTATCTAAACCGCAATATTAACATACTTCGATTATATATCCAGAGCGCCATCTCATGGATGTTTTAAATTTATCCTTAAGAGAAAAATGGCTATAACTCATGAATAGAGACCAGATTATATGTATTTGCATATGCATTTGCATATTAAGTCCATTTTCACCGGTTATTGCATATTTTCCTTAAAATCTAGTGATGATGCATACTTTCGTTATATTACAATATTTTTCGGTAAGGTACCTTGTTAAGAAATAAAATCTTACGTTGTAGCCGGCTAAACCTATTAGCTGCACGGCTCTTAGAGAGCACTTAGCAGCCACGCAACAGTACCCCTGATAGTTTATGTTTATAAAAGTAAAAAAAAAAGATAAATAATTGTTAATTATCGAATTTGTGTTATCGATATGTTATTCAACTACTTATTAATTGTATGCTGATTTGGAAATAAAAAAAACTAAAAATTACTACTTTTTTATTATTAAAAGTTGCATATTTTGACACTTTTCATACATATTTTAAGCATTTTTCATACACATTTACATGCATATTTCAAGCTTTTTATTTTGCATATAATCCGGTCTCTATTCATGAACATAGCATAATTTTCCAACTTCTCTTCTAAAATATCTTACACAATTTTTATGACAGAGAAAGTAAGAGAGAGTAATGCCTATTGTTATTTAACTTTCAAATGGTGAAAGAATATTTAAATTTGTTATACTAACTAACGTGAATGCGACCGTAAGTAAAATCTAATGGCTAAGATTAACGTGTCAAAAGATCATCCAAAGATAGCTCAAATACAATATTAATTATATGCATCATCTCTCATAAGGAACTGATAATAAATTCGTATGGACACCACATGACTTCCTTGTACGCCTATTAAATTACATATACACATATTTCTAAAATGAAAATTACGTAAAATTTTATTTCATTAAAAACTTCTAATATTTTTTCATCTATATATATATTTTTTATTGTTATTATTGAATTATTTTATTTATTGTAAAGATTTCTTTACAATCAGAGGTTAATAATTATTAATAAATCAATATATTTCAATTTAAAAAAAGGTAAAAAAAGGATGAATTCTGATTCGAACCGATCTGCTTCTAAGATGCCTTCTAAGATCCAGATATTTCATTAATTAAACTTTTATTTGGCTGTAACTCAAGAGCTAATGGAAATAAGTACCACTTATAATAATCCTTGAAAAGCTATCAATGAGGGCTTATTACTGCAGTTAAGAAAAAGTCCAAAATTCAATTTTTTTGAAATTTTTTTGATGTACGTACGTACCTACAGACGTCACGCCGAAACTAGTCAAAATGAATTCAGGGATGATAAAATAGAATAGTTCTGTTGAAATTTGAAAACCGAAATTTTTCGCGATCACAATACTGCCTTGTACGAAGTAAAAGAAGTATTGTGTTTAAAAACAAACAAATATAAAAGAAATAATAAAGTTAGATAAAAATAATACACTTAACAATAAAGGCACCAAATTATCAGCAGAGAATCAGACCGCCGACTCAGAGTCAACCACCAGCTTCAACGTGTGTCAAATTCCAGTACAGATTCCCAGAGTTAAAACTATCCTTAACACAATAACCACAGTATAATCCCCAATCACGCACTCCAATGATCATCAATGGTCTCAAAAATCAGCAAGGTCCAGTAAATTTAGCCTCCTCCAATCGTCTTATTTCCTCACCAATATCAAGAAGATTCAGCCCCAGATGATTCACACGCTTGTCCAACTTTGATATGTAGATTCTACTGATCCTACGTATCTCCTCACAAACAATGGGACCCCAAGATAAGAACAATGAGGTTCCTAGCGAACCTCATCGTTCCTAGCGAACCTCATCGTTCCTAGCGAACCGTGGAACCCCTGATACCAATCTGAGCACCTTGTTTCGGAAACGTTGGATGATTCCCACGTTACAATTACAAGTAGTTCCTTATACCTGTGTAATATACCGCCACATTAATTTCAAAATAAACTTATACAGCAACAATTTATTCGTCAAGGACAAACGAGACCGTCTACCAAGGAGCGAGCACATAAATGCAAGTTTAGCATTTAGTTGTCTCCTGTTCACTCTGACGTGATCCTTTCAGGTCAAGCGACGATCTAGATATAACCCTAGGTACCGTACCGTGTCCGCATCAAGGGGGAGATTATTCTCCAATTGAATCGAAGGGCAATGGAAACCTTCCGGAAATTTACCTCCTCGTGGTAAATGTCACGGGAGTCGATATATTTTTTATTAATAATTGCAGCAACATTTAGGATAGAGATGAGGAAAAACCCGGGCGAAGTCTGGTACGCAGTTAGTCTTCAAGAAAGATTTAATAATAGTATATAGTTAAAAAGTTAACGGAGTCTAAGAGATCGATATTTGGAGATACAGAAGAAAGTTTGTGAGTAATTGTTTTACTCGAAATTGAAACAGCGGACTTTACCTTCAATCTAAGTCATTAACCTTTTAAGCACAAAGAGGTTATACTGTTTATTTCTTTAAGTACAGAATTAAAGATGAAAAAAAATTAAAGATAATATTTGTAAAATACTGACACACTAAACGTATTGTTTATGAATAATATTAATATAAAAAAAAGTAGAAAAATTACCTCCCATTCTGAGGTCCAACATTTGGCACGTATGAAGAACTAGCACTGATAGACGAATCAGGTATATCTCCAGATTCCATACCAAGTGAACTGTAACATTCTCCTGTAACAAATAATATAAAATACAATTTAATAAAAGTTTATTTAATAAAATATTTAAAAAACTATGGTAAAAACTAAAAAGTATTAAACACACACACACACACACACACACACACACACACACACACACACACACACACACGCACGCACACGCACGCACGCGCGCGCGCACACACACACACACACAAATATATATATATATATATATATATATATATATATATATATATATATATATATATATATATATTTTAAAGATTTATATTTATTAGAAATTTATATAGACCGAAAAATGCTTCTTGCAAGAAATACAAAAACTGCACATTAAAAATTAAAAAAATAGTAATAAAAAAATAAGAAATTGCAATAAAAGTGAGCAGGCTGTACAGACTATGAGGTATGGTTTTCTGGAAGGGTAAAATAATATCATTTTTTTTTTTTCTACTGCGTTTTAATAAAAAAAACCTAATAAAGTAACGACTACTGAGTGCGAGTTAAGGCTTTCTAGAATTCGGGAATATGTTTTTCTTTTTAATCTAACTTTTCCAACTAATTTTCATTCAAAAAAGAAATCTATCTTTCAAAAATACTCTGAATAACAAAATGTCACGTTTTAAATATAATCCAATACTAGAATTGGACGTATAATCAATACTAAGCAATGATAATGGCAAACAACTAAGACACATTATCAAAACTTCAAAAACTTTCACTTACTTATCAGAAAAGGACCATAATAAGTACTTAAACTATATAAAAAAAATTGATGTGGACACCACATGACTTCCTTGTACTTCTATTAAATTACATTTACACACTTTTTGCTGCACTTCATTTAAACTTATTTTATTTGAAAGTGAGATACGATTCTCCAATTGTTTAATAAAGTGAACAATTACACACGATAGATGAAATATTAGTTTTTATTAACATCAAATATTTATACAATTATTAATGCAACAATCTTACATGAAATATTAGGTTAGGGTAAAAGTCCCTTTGTCACTCGTATTTACTAGATCACTATTATTCGTACCTTCGTTTAGTTGCTGATTAACAAAAGTTTCAGATTTCAGGTGTGCGTATAAATAAAAGTTAATAATAATAAAACTATTCCTTTAGTGAACTCTTGTATACTGGTTACAAATGTTACTTTCGACCTTACGGTATAAACTATTCAGTTTTTATTATTGGATTATTTGGTAAAAAATCAAAAATGAAGAAGAAACAATCGTACATGAAGAAGTAAGATAACATGAAGAAATATATCTAAAAAAAACAAGAGGATGAATATAAAGAGGAAGAAAATGTTAAGACCAAGGAAAGAATAAAAAAGATGAGGAGAGGATGATGAATATAAAGAGAGAGAAAATTTGAAAACTAGAGAACGTGTACACAAATTAAGATCAGAAGAATTATATCAAACCAAACAGCGATTAAATGATCGGCAACAGAAAACATGAACGAAATGATCATCAACTCCGACGAAGGGAAAATATTGTCCGACAATATCAGAGCAGTAATGAACTAAAACAAGAATATTTTACAATTTATTAAAAATCGGGGATGTATGCCATGTGTATATGTTGTTCTTGTGAGGATATACTTTTCAGTCACTCTGTAGTTAACTTTAATATAGATAAAATTAAACAGAAATTCCAAAATAATTAAATTAAATTTAAACAGAAATTAAAACTAGGCACCCTGGACAATTTGCAGATGTCCAAGAGTGTCCAGGGTGCCGGTCTCCCTGGAAAATTGGGAATGGTGAGCGATACGAGCTCTGCAGCCATGGGGTATGCCCCTTGGCCCCGGGAGGCCTCAAGGAGACCTTGAGTTGGCTTCGGGATTCGCCGGGGCTGACCTGAGTTCCGAGGGTTCAGGGCCGGCTAGTTCATTAATATAAACACAACAATAAATTAACAATTTTAATTTACTAAATATCAATCTTTACATAATTCATATTTATGGTAGCGAAACAATGACCTGACGTTCAGTTTAGAATTTTAAAAACTCGATGTGATTTTTTGATACAGATCCTTCAGATAATATTATACAAAGCAGTCAGAAATATACGTAAGCACAATGAAAGTATAATTAAATCCGTTGATGTATAATTTCAGTATTAAAAAATTGATAGTAAATTAATTACAAACACTTACACCAGAAGATGTTTTTTCTTAAAGTTCAATAAAAAAAAAAAAAAAAAATTATATATATTACACAAACTCATCAGATCGATCTGCAATTGTGTTTACTAAGAAAGCGTTGATGACTCAAAGGAGAAAAAAAATTTTTTACACACATTACAGTTGAAGTGTTTACATGTATGTAGAGAGAGCATTACCTCACGCATTTCTCTAATCAATGTAGCAACTAACTGATGCGTTAACAAGTGTACTTTTATAACAAAAATGAATCATAAAAACTTTCTATTTATCCATTTGTATATAGAAAAATACATTTTATTTTAGTAATAATTTATTTTACATAAATATGAAAAGAAATTCTGATGTAAAATTGATTACCCTGCCTCGTAGAATGCATCATATTTTTTAACTGTTTTTTTTTTTTTTTACTTTCATTATTTGTTGAACGAGTCACAAATCAATGTTACAAAATAAAAAAAATAATAATAAAAAACAGAAAACGTGTGTAAAATGGAAAAGCTTGAAGGAAAAATAAGTGAAGGAGTAAAAAAAAAAATCGTGGAGAGACAGGTGTATCTTGATGGAAAAGAGGGGGTCGACTGTTGAGGCCACTTCTCACACATCATAGGAGTTTGGAAGGGGAGGGAGTAAGCAATAAGTAGAAAACACACTACCACTATGAGCGGCAAAACAGTAAACTGTAGTGTGTGTATATATATATATATACAGTACAGTGGTATGTACAGATTAATGTTTTGAGAAAGACCATTTCTCATCCTAAGTCTTCCTTCTATATTTTCTTCTTGCTCACTCACATCTAGACTGTAAATAGACTGACTGTGGGAACGCCAACAGAAGCCACCCTCAACTTACAATATCCATCCAACCTTACTATTCAACTGCATTCAGCACTTATGACTCATGACAAGCAACCAAAGCACATAAATATACGCGTTTGTGCATTTTAGTCATATCGGTTTACACAATCTTCCATTTACACAGATTTTATAAAATATATAAACTTTTGTATTTATTTATCAAAATATAAACATACAAATATAAATTAAAATTATTTAAAAAACTATGTATTTTCCCTGTTGATTTTTAGACAGTTAAAGAAACTAAAAAAAAAAATAATTAAGCATTTTCTCAATATATTTTTTTTATTAATAATAAGTAACAGAAAAGCAAAGTAAAAAGTGAAATAATAAACAAATAAATAAATAAACTAATATATATAAATGTAATTAATATATTAAACATTTTTCTATGAAAAAAATCACCTATCAACCAATGAAAAATTATTTATTATTTAAAACAACAAATTTTTTGTAAATATACATAATGTATCACGAGGTTCTCCTGGGACTTTCATTACCTATTCTAATCGTGAAAAAAATGGAAAAAGATCATATAAACATGTCAGAAAATGCTTTGTTTGCGAGTTACGATTAATGAAAGATTTCGCTTGCATTTCAGCTACCCCGGTGAAATGAGATCGATCGTATTGAAAATTTTAGGACGTTAATTAGGGAGGGATTAAGGGGTTATTAACAGCATAAACGAGTAAGCAACGTTTTTTTCTGAAATCCGGATTAATGTACATTAAGTTTATAAAAATATAAAGTATTATATACTTAGATTATATTTAGAGAATATTATTGAAAATTTTCCAACCAATTTTTTACCTGAAAATTATAATGCTATTTAAAAATTTAATCTTATGAAACAATGATTAATATTTTTGTTACTTTCTCGTCTAGATAGCTCAAGGAAGGAAAGTATTGTAATCTATCCAATTTGAGAATATGTGATTTTCACTGAATCTTGACGTTTTGATACCTAAGGAACCCAAAAAAACCGGATGGAAATTTTCCGGGTGTCCGGATGTAAGTGTGTGTGTTCGGTATCACTTTTTAAATCACCTTATATTTCCAGAACTAGTCGACCAATTTTGATCAAGCTTGGTCAGATGACTTTTACTTCTATATATGGGGCATTGATGCCATTACATTTTCAACTTAAAAGGTCAAGAGAAAGTTCACCTTCACTATCTAGATTTCGCCTAATTAAGGTCATACTTTTCTTAGGCACATAACGATTAAAAAATAACAATATTTACAAAAAAGAATTTTGCAAAATGTACCCGTGCCCCAAAAAATGCTCTAAACTAGAGGCTAAGCGAGCATACTGCATCAATAGTACCTTATGTCGTCACAAAGAACGCTAGTGTAGCAGTGACGTTCACAGTGTTTGTAGTCGTCTGCTATGTTCTGACGTCACAGGTGAGCGGTAAAATTAAATAAATGAATAATATTTAACGTGTAAAAAAGTATCTCCGTCTGGCTAGGTCTTGAACTCAATCGCCCGGTTGACTTGGTACCTAGTGCGTTAAGCCTCGCGGCTACACCTGTCTGCCGATCGCATAAGCAAAATCTGTTCTACCCAAGTTGTAAAATTACATTAGTTTATTTAGTGCCGACCGTCGCAGCTAGTACCGCCATACCCGCTCAAATTAAATACGGTGTTCACGCGCGCTTTAGTTAGAATCATTGAATTAAATAAACGAAAAAAATTATATTAATATAAAATTATAAATTATTTAAATTAAGTTATGTGTGTGTAAGCCAAAAAGTTATGTATGTACATTAGAACAACTCACAGTTGCACGACTTTCCCGGAAATCGGCTTTAGCCCCGTGACGGGAAAGTCCTACAACTGCGTTGTCAGCTTTTTTTCTTTTGAAGATATGCTATTATAATTTAATAATGTGGTAATCTTTTCCTAAATCATTTTTAGAGTTGTTCTATAGTTTTACAATTCAGTTTTTTTTTTTTTTACTTTAGGTTTCCATTTTTTCCCATTCTTGTAATTTTTTCTAAATCACATGCTCTACTTATTTAATACTTCATTCTTCAGAAGCATTTCGCACTTTGTCAGTGTGAAATAAATATGATTTTAAAACAGTTTAGATTGTTGAAAAGATTCAATTTCTGGATCCTTTTTTTAAAAATTTCTATTTTTTTTCATGCATAATCAGAAATAAAGTAAAAATGCATTCACATTTTATCTTGCACATATATTGTAGAATTTGTTCGTAAAACATATCTGTTTTACATTACATCTTCTCAATAACGTAATAGTAGTGTGTCTGAATTTCATCCGGAAAGTTCTGGGTTCGAATCTTGATCAGGATAGTCATTTCTCATTCGTTACAAAATTCATTTCCCTTCTTATATACGAGTGTGTGTGTGTGTATATATATATATATATATATATATATATATATATATACACAAACAAACTACAATAAACTCGTATGTATATATAAACAAAAACAACCGACTGGCTGTCAGTTTGTGGTGTTATTATAAAAATAAACACTCGTATGTAAATTATTAATTTTCTTACAAATCAAATGAAATTCAATCCTTTTATAAACGATAATTTTTTCCCAGAACTCCGTAAGAAGTATCTCACCTTGGAACCACAGCTATTTTAGAAAGGTAATTTTAAAGTTGATGATATGAGAATAGAATGAACGGTGTAAACAATAATGCCATGGAATTGGGTCACAATAAGGAAGCGTAATTGAAAAAGGCGCTTTGAATATAATGTTAGGTTACTGCCACGTACCTTGGAATTTCTTTTTTAAAAGAATGATTATTGTTCTTTTATAATCTTTTGCTGTTGATTTAATTACACGGTGAAATTTAAACAATTTATTAAAAAATATTTTTTAAATATATTTATTAATCTTATTAAAAAAATAAATTATTTTAATTTATCTGCGCAATTTTTTTCTGATCGGGATTGAAATTTTTCCAGATTTCAGATTTTATTAATTTCTAGAACAAAATTTTAGTAAAGTGAAAAAATTTTATGATTTAAAAATTTAAAAAAATACAGGACCCTTTTTTTTTTAAAGAATTGGTGGAACCCCATTCACGGGCGCCGAAGCAGTGTTGGGTTCGCTAACAAGTTCCGCAAGGTGTTATAAATTGCGTATGTATTCCCGCGCACTACCGACTAAACGTCCACCCCTGGCAATCCATCCCTTCTGGAAAGTGTTAATAGAGGATAACTTCAGGAGGGGGATAAACGCCCACACACACAATCGGTTACCACAAGCAAACATCAAAATCCAACCATCACGTGCGCATCACACAAGACGCATCAAAATATCAACACGATACCATTCCAAGTACAAACATACCGAACAGGCACATAGATACCTTGCACACACATACCACACGCAATAATGCAACAAATAGAGGAGAATTAAAAAAAAAAACGAGTTAATTTAATGGCAAATTAATAGATTTTTTCCGTACAAATACAGTCGAAATATTATTAAATGTATTTAACCATTCTACTAACAAAATCTTTTTAAAGTAAATTTAAGTAATTTAAAAAACATATGAACTTAATATTTGATGAGGTTTTTAAAACAGTCGGTAGTTTTAACAATTTTTAAGAAAAAAAATTATTTTTCTTCAGTAATCAAGTGAAAACTAGAGATTTTTGACGTGAAACGTCTTTAAGATCACACCGAAACATACGAGTACCAGAACAGAATTTGTAGCGTAACGAAAAGGTCTATATCGTCCTGCCTTAATAACTCCCTAACTATTAGTCTCAGAGACGTAAATGCGGTGTCATTTTATAACTTACACGGTCATTTCACCGATACGACTTTGAGTTAGCGTCACTGGGAGCGGGTTGGCGGGGAGGGAGCACAGCGCAGATCGGCCAAAACTGGCGCTCTCGCTCATTTCCATTCAGCGTAACTCACGACTTAGACGTGATAGCGCGGTGATTCGGGTGTTTGTATTTAGAGTTTGTCGAGATAGATCGATTTAAGTAATAATAAGTGTATTTTGGATAATATTTACCTGTAAAAAGTTAAATTAAACATGTAAAAATGTATAAAAATTCAATATGTCTGCCTCAGCCCGCGCAAAAGCCAGCCATAAATATAAATTACGCATATCGTTGGAAAGGAGAGGTTGTGGGGTACGCATAGGTATCCCGATGTCCGATGTCGAGCCAACGAGACTGTTTCGGGAGCGTCGCAAAGCTAGCACGGTGTGCTTAATGAACGACGCCGACAGTGCGAACACCTCTACCGCTGCTTATTATGCCTTATATATCCTACTTCTCATATCAAAGACCAGTGTTGAACAAAATTGTCGTCGATTAATAGTCGAAATAATTATCATGTACCATTTAGTGTCTGTTGTATGATAATGTTAAATTTGGGACACAGTAAATGCCTCGTTTTTATTTCAATCCAATACATTGAAAGTGACTCGCTGACATACAGACCGACCAATTTATCTGTAGAGTTGGCCAATTAAGGTAATAAAATTTTCCAATGGAAACTTTCAATTTTGTTAAAAAAAATACGATGGTGGCTCTTTTATTTAACTCTACAGATAAGTTGGTCGGTCTGTGGCTCGGAGGAACTTCAAACAAGGTATGTAACTTTTACGTTACCAATGGCCGTGCGCCCCGACACAACCCCACCCTATTTTTTATTATTTTTTGACTATAATTTTTTGAAGGTAGAAAACTAAGGGTTAGTAAATTGTTGGTAATCATTTCTAATTTGACACAAATTTTTAAAATAGAATTTATAGATTGATTGATAAAGGGTTATTTTATAACATTTAATGCTTTTTATACGACTGCCCAAAAATGAGTGTAATGTATTTGGGGTGTATGTATGCATGTTACTTTGTTCCATCATAACAGCATAACGTCTGAATCGATTTAGGTGTATGAAGCCGCGTTGAAATCCTTACGCGTTCGGGAGTGTTATAGACTATATAAATATGTATATATATACCGATATGTTAAAATAAATTTAATACATTTGAAAAAATAATTGTACTATATACAAATACTGTATACATAATTGTCATCTGCATGCTCTTTAATTATCCTACATCAGTAATCATCCCACATTAAAAGACAGTGTTTGTTATCAATGATTTTACCTCCTTGTACGTAGTAAAGGAAGTATTATGATCACGAAAAATTTCGGTTTTCAAATTTCAACGGATATATCCATTTTGACTAGTTTCGGTTTGTTGTCTGTACGTATGTATGTATGTATGTACGTATCTCGCATAACTCAAAAACGATTAGCCGTACAATGTTGAAATTTTGGATTTAGGACTGTTGTAACATCTAGTTGTGCACCTCCCTCTTTTGATTGCAATCGACTGGATCAAAAGTGTCCAACTAAGACCAAAATTTAAAAAAGAAATTGGATTTTGGACTTTTTCTTAATTTCAGTAATAAGTCCTCATTAAGAGCTTTTCAACGATGTATCATAAATGGTAATTATTTTCACTGGTTCCAGAGTTATAGCCAAACGATTTTTTAATTAATGAAATATTTGGATATATAAGGGGAAGGCACGTCGGTTCGAATCAGACTTCTGTTTTTTTTATTTTTTTAGTTTATTTTTTTAACATTTAAAAAAAAAATAAATATATTGATTCGTTAAATTATCCACCGTGATTGTAAAAAAAATTACAATAAATAATTATTCAATAATAACAATAGAAAAAAAATTGGAAGTTGTTTGTGAAATAAAATTTTTATGTACTTTTAAAAATGTTTATATGTAATTTAATAGGCGTTATTACATATGTGTATATGTAACAGACTTGGTGAAAAATCTGATTATTTAATATTAATTGAAAATTATAATTTATAATTGTATTACTTTTGGATTTTCTTAGCAAATTCTTATAAAAATTGTATAATTATTTAAAAAAATTATTTTATTTAATTATTTGACAGAAAAATAAAATACATTTTTGAATTGTGTTCCGTTTAAAGTGATTGTTGAAAGTTTTTTTTCACTTGGGTGTAATGTGTTTCTTACAACTGTTGTTACATAATATACTATTCCAGATCAGTATTATTCGTATATTCGTGACAAGAAAATTATCAGATTTCTGGTGTGTCGTTTAAATAAAAGTTAATAATAATTAAACTGTTCTCATTTTGTAACCTCCTGTATACCGGTTACAAATATTAATTTTGACTTTACAGTGTAGAATAATCAGTTTTTATTATTGGATTATTTGGTAAACAATTTATTTTAACAGTAATCAAGGGACTTTTATTCTAACTTAATATTTTAGGTAAGATTGTTGAATTAATAATTGTATAAATATTTGTATTAATAAAAACTAATATTTTGGCAATTGTGTAACTGTCCACTTTTGTTAAAGAATTGGAAAATCGTGTCTTACTTTCAAATGAAATAAATTTAAATGAAGTGCAACAAAAATGGGTATATATAATTTAACAGCGTACAAAGAAGTCATGTGGTGTCCACATCAGAATTTCTTTTTAGCAGTCGTGTTTTTTAATATTTATCTCTTGTTTATCATCTGTGCTATTTTTTTAAATCTTTGTTTTACATTTAATTTAATTTAATTTTTACAATACACGTGGTCTATGAAAAACCTCTATCCACATGAAAAATAAAACCGATCTGAAGTAACACCAAAAACGTAAACTCTAACCTTTTCATATAAGCATGAAACGTTATAACCTAACCTATATATACGTGACCTAAGACCTCCTGGATTAAAAAAAAAATTATAATTTTTTTAATTCTAAGTTTTCCAAATAATTTTCTAGAAAATATTTGCAAAACTATTTTTAATATCATTGTAACATAAGGTTGTATATTATTACGTTACAAAACTCTGTCTGTATTTCGGTTAAAAATACTAGAAACGGATTCTCAGATTTTATAAAAAATACACATTAAAATTCGGTCTGTTCAGTATTATTTCTTTATTCCCTTTATGAATTTTTCGGAGATTTGATATGAGAGATATTTTTGGTAATCTAAAAAAAAATTTTTTTTAGAGGTTTGATGATTAATTTGACCGATTAAACTCACAAAATTCATGGCCCAATTATTTAAAAATTTAATATCTTATTCATTACAGTGTTTTAAATGAACAGTCAGATTCTCAAACTGATAAAAATTTTAAATTGTTTCGTTTTTTTATTTTAATTTTAGGTATACCTCCCTCCGTAAGCAACGAAGTCGACAAAAATTTGAAAAATATATTCAGAACGTTCATGAAAGAACAGAATTAAAAAAAGAAAAAAAATTATCAAAATCGGTCAATTTGGAGAAGAGTAAGACATGCAAATAAAAAATAATATTTGAGTAAAGTAAAAAAAAAATATAAAAACTCAAAATAGATAGATATCTCTGTATTAAATGTTTCGCGTATAAAGGATCTTGTGGTCGTGCCTCTATTACCTACTGATCTACTCTATTTGAGGCATATAACTGAAGAAGCTGTCGCTTTCATTACAACAGATATGCTGGTTAAAGTACGGGACGAATTATCGTATGATTGAGTGAGTGTCACGTGACAAAAGGTGCTTATATTGAACACTTGTAGGGAAAACTGTAAGAATTAGTCTTTCATTTTGTTTGTCTGTGATACAACTCTGTAAGAAATAGTTAAAAAATTAACGTTTAAAATTACTTATTTTTTCATTTTTTTCTTGATTCATAATTAAGAGATATTTAAAAACCCGATATTCTCTTTTGTGCACCTGGTAAATAAACGCACCTGTTGTGTAACGCATCCAATTTTTTTATTAAATTTTAATATTAATTTTCATTAAATAAACATAATAGAATAAATACGTATCGAATAGTGAACCCTTTCTTTAAATGAAGTCTATTAAAAATAAAGAATTTTGTACAAAAATAATTCCCTTTATTTTTTAAAAATAATTAAAAAGTAACAATAAATACGTGTATACTGAATTTCTCGTAAAAAATTAGAATACTAAAATTTGATATGGGAATCACATGACTTCCTAGTACGCCTATTAAATTACATATACTCATTTTTTTTAAAATGAAAAGTACATAAATTTTATTTCGTTATAACTTCTGATATTTATTAATTTTTTTTATTGTTATTATTTATTGTAATTTTTTTTACAATCAGAGGTTAATATTTATTAATAAATCAATATATTTAAATTTAAAAAAAAGTTAAAAAAAAAAGAAATGAGGTCTGATTCGAACCAATGTGCTTCCCCTTGTGAGATCTAAATATTTCATTAATTAAAATTTTATTTGGTTATAACTCTGGAACCAATGAAAATAATTACCACTCTTGATATACTGTTGAAAAGTTCTTAATGAGGCCTTATTACTACTACTTAAATCCAACTTTTTTTTGGATTTTGGACTTTTTTGGACACTTTTGGTTCAGTCGATTGCAATCAAAAGGGGAGGTGCACATATTACAACAGTCCTAAATCCATATTTTCAACATCCTACGGCTAATCGTTTTTGAGTTCTATGAGATAATACATACGTACGTACATACAAATGTCACGCTGAACCTAGATAAAATGCATTAAGGGTGATCAAAATGGATGTTTCCGTTGAAATCTGAAAAACCGAAATTTTTCGCGATCACAATACTTCCTTACTTCGTACAAGGAATTAAAAAAGAAACAAAAAATTAATTTTGTTTTGTTTTTATGAATACACGTAAATGTATACCAGTTTAAAATAAATTGTATATAGCCTATCAAAGAATATTACTTTAATACAAAATAAACTGTCCAATTATTTTATAATAATATTTAACAAGTGTAGTAAAACAGAAATAATACGTGACTTGACTTAAAGAGTTAAGGTAATGAGGAAAATGTAAAAGGGTTGGTTGACACCCGTCGAGGGAAAATGTAGTAGCCAGTGTAAGTACACTTAAAGGAAGATGGTTTGTCGGTTGGTGAATCAACTCCTAGTATACGGCCTATAATGTGGATCTCTCTCTCTCTCTCTCTCTCTCTGTGTGTGTGTGTGTGTGTGTGTGTGTGTGTTATGTGTATCTATATATATATATATATATATACACTCTCACCCTTTCTTCCCTTTATCCCATCATGCTCATCACACGACTGAATATTAAGATAATGGAACCAAAACATCATTGGATATCTCATTGTGTATTAATAAGTAGGGAATCAGATTGCATAGCATACCACAGTAGTAGAATATAATGTAATGTGTAGACTATGTTTGTGTGTCTGTGTGTGTGTGTGTGTGTGTGTGTGTGTGTGTGTGTGTGTGTGTGTGTGTGTGTGTGTGTGTGTTATGTATGCTAGCTGCAAATAGAGATTAAGCAGGCCCCCGTCACTGTCGTACACACCGAGAGAGATGGGCCACCCGTCTTGTGTTTGCAAACTGTGATGAATGATGATTAATAAAGTAAATCTCTAGCAACCATCCCGTATTCATTTGTTCATTTACTCGACTCATTCCTCATTCATTTCCCTATAAATTTTCTATTCTCTATATCCATATTCATAGGTTTTCTTTTTACTTTTATACTTAATTAAAATTAAACTGAATCAACTTCCAGTTTTTGGCGTTTCCTGATAAGGTCATTTGTGTGTGCTGTGTGTATGTGCGCGTGTGTATATGAGTGTTTTAATAATTAATTATCCTAGACTATCTAATATAAAAAAATTTAATTAATTCATATACATTCAAGCTAAAGGTAAAAGATAAAAAAATAATTAAAAAAAAAATTAAATTTTAATAAACTAACTTTAGCTGTAATCATAAGGAAGAATTCTTTCCCCTAACTGGTAATTTATTTTCAAAAGATTTTTCCAACTAAAATTATTTTAATTTTTAAATTTTAACCATTAAAAAAAATGAAATGTATTGCTTTTTTTTGGTTATAAAAAGCTGATAAAGATGAAATTCTTTTGATAAAAGTATGTAAAACGGCTACTGATAAAATTTAAACTTAAGAAACAAACACTGTTATATATTTTTCTATTATTTGGAGAAAAATGGGCGAAATTTTCCGAAAAAATGTTTGCTTTGTTAACCCTTATTTCGAACTAATTAATTATTTTATCCCAAATTGCCCAATTATATATTATTATTATTATATATTAATCTAAATATTTGTTGTTCATTGGTTCATACGAACAAATAAAAGTCTTGACTTTGAATATAATATAAATTATTTTTATTATAATCTTGAATTTGTAGCAAACACAAGTTGAGTCTTGAATGACGAAACTAGACTGAACTATTCTAGTGCGGAGCCAGCTTTTATACCGTGGATGGAGCCGAGTAAGCTGTCAGGAGCTGTGTGAGCCGTACATAGCCGAGTGCAACTGTCTGAAGGTCCTTTAAATAAAATTTAAAGTTCCTCATTTAAAAAGGAGTCACAAAAGAGTGAACATTTAGCAGTGATGCCAACCTGAGCTAACGAGTAACAAAAAAGTGAGAATTTAGCAGGGATGCCAACCTTCATTTAAAAATTAAATATTTAAAAAACCCTGCGCCTTAATACTGATACTGTAATTCAGTTTTGCATTTTTTTAATAAATGATTACTTAGATTTTGAGGAAGAGCATAAACTTCATCTGCTTACAACTTAGTATTCTCGAAACATGGAGCACTTAAAAGAGTAGCATTTTGGAAAGGGATGATTGTCGAATAAAGATAAAATATTACGTTAATAAACCGGTTTCCCTAGATAGCTGAAGTTAAATAAAGTTGGCTGTAATTTCAACGAGCGTTGTTAGTATACATTAATAGCCAAATGACATAGCAATTCGAAAGTTAGCGCGTCTTCCCGTGTCGGTCGTTAATAGTTTGACAGCCCTGTCGAACTAGTTATTTTAACGTTAACAGTAAATAATTCTTCGACTAGTATACTACGATTGGGTTTTAATTAAGAATATCACCAACTTGATGCGATGATCTATAAATGTAACCACAGGTACAGACGTTACACGAGTAAGATGTAGCTATTTACAGAGCTCGGAATCAAGAAAGCAGCACTAGGTATCATGTAGCTATTTACAGAGCCCGGAATCAAGAAAGCAGCACTAGGTATCACTGCACCTGGATAGATAGTACTGGATAGTATCTAGAGTACTATATAGTACACTAGATTATTTGGAAACTTCTGGAACACTATACGAATCAATCACCGTACAAGATAATATATATTACTCAACAAGGTTTAGAAAGTGTAAACACACTGATGCGTAGTAGATCTACTCCACGTATCTGAGGTGCTACTGATAATGCTAACAGTGCAGTAGACAAAATAGTTTAGTGTACTGCTGTGGGATTTCATAGGTAGCAAGAAGAAAGACGCCGGTCCAGCAATCCATCCCCATCCTACATATATAAATATATATATATGTAACCCTCACGGGTTCACTTGTCGATAATCACTTATTTATCGAATAACTAGAAAGGAGAAATTTTTATTTAAGAATAAGACGATATTTGGAAAATTATTTCAGATTTATTATTTATTATTTAAGATTTTATTATTGGGGTAAAAAACAGGGTTTTACCTCATATTTATCAAAAATTACTGCAGATACGGTTCTGGGAACTATTTTATTCCATTTTTCAAGTCAAAAACCATAAGAACTCACTAATTTTGTACCTTAATAAACGTCCTTAAAATTTCAGTACGACTCATTTCACCGGGTAGTTCCGAGCGAAATCTTTTACTAGCCGTAACTTGTAAACGATGCATTTTTGAATGTATTTATATAAGAGAAACATAAATAGCGTCACATAAGATGTTAATTTAAAGGCAGAAGAAGTGGAAACTTGTTTAAACCTGGCAAAGTATTAAGCTATCACTATGAAGATATATTTTATTTATCCAGAACCGAGTGAAAAACGAGGTAAACCATTTTCCTTAATTTAAATCAGTGTATTAAGTGTGTATTCCATTCTTTAAATACAGAATGTATCACGATATTCTCCCGGTACTTTCATTAATATTCTAATTGTGAAAACAATGGGAAAAGTCCTAAAATGCTTCGTTTGCGAGTGAAAAACTTTGCTCTGATTTCAGCTACCCTAACAAGCTAAACCATCACAAAAGAATTTGGTTTTTGTTTATATTAAATAAGTAATTTTTTTATCAAATATAGTAATGTTTTGTTTCTAAATAAAATTCGAATCTTTCTAACTTTTGTTTGTTTTATTTAACTTATATTATAGCATTAAAAATTATGTTCGTTACTGTTTTGTTTAAAAGTTTTATGTGCTTATTAGCCATTTAAAAACGTTATTTATTGTACGTTTAACATAGAAAAACAGGGTTTTACCTCAATTTATTGATTTTCATTCCATATTTCTCAAAAACTACTGCAGATACGGTTCTGGGAAATATTTTATTCGATTTTTCAGATCAAAAACCATAAGAAATCACTAATTCTATTCCTTAATTAACGTTCTTAAAATTTCAGTACGACCTCATTTCACCGGGGTAGTTCCGAGCGAAATCTTTCACTAGCCGTAACTTGTAAACGATGCATTGTTGAATGTATGTTTATATGAACCTTTACCATTATTTTAACGAGTAGAATAGGTTATGAAAGCTATACTTCTCGTGAATAATAACGAAGTTCTCCCGGGACTTCGGGACTGATATCGGGAGAACTTCGTGATACACCTATATACTTCGATATCCAACTAAGGTAGACGATAAAATTTATCTCAAGTAAACCCAATAACGTCTTTAAGAAAAAAATCATGGCTTACCTTTTTACCATCCCTAGGGTAAAATAGGGTAAGTCCTTATTGTATTTCTAACATATTCAATAGAAATTACTAATTTGGCACAGATATTAACGAAATTATACGAATAGTATTTCAGAATTTTCAATTTTTAAGGATGTAAAACTAGATATCAGTATTTCTTATTACCAGTATTTCCTTGTCGTAATACATATAAAATGTATTACAGAAATATTTAAATTATATCTTAAAAATACACCATTGTGTGCTGGTTATTTTTAATCGTGTTTGGCTTATCGTTATTTTTATTTTGCCTGGTTACAGATATATTCTCAATAAAGGCAGTTACTTTTAAACAAATCTGAATGCTAGATAGTGGATACTGGTGTTCTTTTGGTGGTTGGGTATTAACCACACATCTCAGGAATGGTCGACCTGAAATTGTACAAGACTACACTTCATTTACATTCATACATATCTGAAGTAAAACATTCATAAATTCTTTGAAGTAATACCTTACGGTGGTACCGGAGGCTAAACAGAAAAAAGAGAAATGTTCTGAGCGTGTTTCTATATATATTTTTTTTTTTTTTAGTTTTTTTAGTGTAAGAGTACAGAAATCATTGTACGTTTTTATAATTTAAGTGCCATTTTATTTCGGGGAAAAATGAAAGTACACAGTCAAATAAAATAATTCACATGAATAAAGAGTATATTAAATTATTTTATACGTATATAAATATTTTATTTTAGAATCATTTTGTGTAGAACATGATTAATGCAAACTCTGAAAAAAATTGAGTACTAAAAGCGTTCCGTTTTGCAGAAAATAAATATTAACGATTACAAATTAAAATTTAATTTACAGAAATATTTAAAAATTATTCATTACGTATTTTTGATTTAATTATTTTGTTTATCGTTGCTTTGTTTGAAGATTTATAAAATACCGATGTTAATTAATAACATTTGTATTAGAGTAGTGAATTATTTTGTACCGTATTGTAATATTTTATTATGCTAGAGAGAAAATGATTGGATAACATAAGCTAGTTCGGCTTGAAACTTTGAATAAATAACAAGTAAAACCGCTGTGTCCGGGAACGGTATAAATTTTACATCCCTTTTCGTCCCGTTGAAAAGGGGTGAGTAAGGGGTAATACGTCAGCTTCTATTTCATGATTTAATTATTATAAAGTCTAACCCTAATAAAGAGCAGAATAAAAAAAAAAAAGGCGCCCACTCTGCAGTCTTATATGAGTATCACAAAAGAGCAGTGTATGTTTAGTAAATTCATATTTATTTTCTACTGTATAAAATTTTCTTTTCACTTTCTTTTATAGCAACTCTAAAAAAATTAAAAAAAATTATTAGTTTATTTAATTTATTTGAAAGAGAGAACAAATTGTGTACGTGTTACCACCAAAATTGATTCCAAATTTATCTGAAATTCATCATATCTTCTATACTTTCACATTATTGTATTGTACGTAATATACTCGTATATACGTTAAGAAGACTATTTTATAATTATTAGAAGAGCGATTAACAATAGAGAATTAGACAAGTTCGTTTAATAAGAGTAGCAAAAAAAGTGAGAATTGATAAAGAGTAAGAAAAAAAGTGAAAAATTTTTATTTTTATAAACAAAAAAGGAGGAAATGAAACCTGAGTCTTAACATAAATAATCGATATTATGAAGATTTTACAAAATAAAAAAAAATATATATTACTAATATAGATTACTTATATATATCGAAACATATGCTATGTATCGATACATACACCTGACCACCACGAGACATGTTGTACTAACGAATCGGGATTTTCCGCTAGTGATCGGTACATTCCGTTGCTAAGCTAAGGGGGACGCACACCCACACAGACACACATAAAAATGGCGTTTAGTTGGATAAGATTATTATTTTTTCATTATAATTTATTTATTGTATTTTTATCTATTAATTCTTCAATATCTATTTCTAATTCGTTTAACTGTTTAAAAACCAAAACCGCCAACTGGTTTTAGATTTCAATTATTTTTGTAAACATTTTTTGAAAACCTTAATTTTTTCAGTTTATTCAAAACCTTTGGCATAGTTCTTTTTTATGTACTGTTTTATGTGTTATATCTGACTACACATACACTGTTATTGTAATAAGTTTTAACTCAAATATTTCTTTAATTGACGGCAAAGAAAACAATAAAAAAACAAAAATTGTTACTGAATAAAGATAGAATTGTTAAAGGAAGCTTAAGATTAATTCATTCATTGATCTCTATCATATACCACCTTAACCATGTCAGTTCACAGGATTTTTTATTTTACACTTATACTTTTTCAACTGTTACATGTAAAAGAAGTCAAGTAGTGCTTTAGGATGTAAAATATTACCTCCTATGTTTAGATAAAATACAATTTGATGAATCTGGGAAATCTGATGAATTAAAAAAAAATAATAATAATTCCTTGGTTAATTAATAAATTTTTGGTTTATGATATATTTAACAAGTTCTGCTTGTATAGCTTTATTTATAACTCCTCAATTGTATTTTTAGGAATTAATAAATTTAATGAAACAATAATAAAATGCTGTACACCTATAAATGAAATAGTTTTAACATTAAATATTAAGAGCAAGATTTAATTAAGATAAATATAACGCTTCTGATTTTAAACATAAAATCCGAACGATATACAATTACGATGACAGTATTATGAACCGTTGTAAAATCTAAACGCATATAAAATTAATCCGGGTCAGTTGAAGTTAGTATTAGACAGTTGACTACCAAACCCGCAAATCTAACGTCATCGTCACAGTTCTGACGTAATGGATACAGGCTGCGGTTACCCCACAACTTGAGCAGAGTAAAACCGTTTCCTTGTTTCCTTGTCAGAGAAGTCGACTGATCAGCCATTGTTGCTGGATGGTGAGAGAGCAGAGGGTAAACTACTGGATGGCTGGGGTTGAATATACCTACATACATATATATATATATATATATATATATATACACTCTTATTTGTATGTACGTATATGTGTGTGTGTGTTTGTATTTGTTTACTGTATTTCTAATTCGGTAACCCTCAACTGTGTACTGCAATATTTCATTCTATTGCATTAATAATGCCAAAGTTCCAAATACTTCACACATAAAAATAGAATGATTGACAAGAAAAAATAATTAGATTAAGTCAATCAAAAATTTAACTTGACTTTTATAACCGAGTGAATGTAAAATTTTTTATTGGATTAATTTTTATTCTGACTTGATCATTACGAATTAATATAGATGATCTGAATTTATCAGTACATACCTACATTTACTAGAATAAAAAATCGTTGGTTCTTTTGGAACGATTATTGAAAAAAAAAACATAATCCTTAAAAACTTGATTTTTGTAACGTTTTGTGATACAAATTGCAATCTTTAAAGTTATTTTGCTATAAATAAGACGTGATCTGGATGAAAATATTTTTTATTAAAGGATTAAGAATTATAATTTCCTACCCTTAAAAATCGATTTCTATAAAATTGTATAATTTTTACTTTCCCGTGTAGATAGCGCTACAGTATAGTTATAGCTCTACAAGGGAAAGTATCATACCCACCGGGTTGGTCTAGTGGTGAGCGCGTCTTCCCAAATCAGCTGATTTGGAAGTCGAGAGTTCCAGCGTTCAAGTCCTAGTAAAGCCAGCTATTTTTACACGGACCTGAATACTAGATTGTGGATACCGGTGTTCTTTGGTGGTTGGGTTTCAATTAACCACACATCTCAGGAATGGTCGAACTGAGGCTGTACAAGACTACACTTCATTTACACTCTTACATATCATCCTCATTAATCCTCTGAAGTAATACCTGAATGGTAATTCCGGAGGCTACACATGAAAAAGAAAGAAAAGGTAAGTGAAGGTAGTTATTTTTATACGGATTTGAATACTAGATTGTGGATACCGCGGCTTCTTTGGTGGTTGGGTTTCAATTAACCACACATTTCAGCAACGGTCGACCTGAAACTGTATAAGACTACAACAGTAGTTCATTTGCATTCATTCATATCATCCTCTGAAATAATACCTTACGGTGGTTCCGGAAGCTAAACAGAAAAAGAGAGAGGTGACCGGTAGAATTAAATAATTGAATAATATTTAACGTGGTGTAAAAAAGTAACTTTGTCTGACTGGATCTCGAACTCGATCGCCCGGTTTACTATGAACCTGGTGCGTTAAGCCTTGAGGCTACACCAGCTTGCCGACCGTACAAGTGGAATTTATTTTATGTAAATTGTCAAATTATTTCACAACAGTTTATTTATTTTAATTTAGTTTAGTTAGTACTGACCGTCGCCGCTAGTACCGCCACACCCGCGCAAATTACGGTATGCGCGCGCGCTTTAGTAATCACTGAATTAAATAACGAACGAATATATTTAAATAAAATTATAAATATTTTAAATTATGTTTTGTGTATGTGTGTGTGTGTGTGTTTGCGCGCGTGTGTGTGTGCAAGCCCTGAATCAGAAATAACCGTGTGTCAGCTTTTTTATTATTTTAACTATTCGACAAATCTTCTTATTTTTTATTTATTACGATAAAAATCAATTTCAACCACTATAAAAAAAGAGGGTAGTAAGGTGTTTATATTTTTTAATAATTTAATTTTTTTAATCCTTAAAAAGTTGAGGCTATGTATGCAGTGTAGGCTATTGTTTCTTGACAGAAAGGGCTATATTAATTTGTTGCTATATTAATTTGTTGTATATTAATTTGTTATTCTACTGGGTGAGCAACTTATCGTCCAACCGCTACAGACAATACATAACAATTTACAATTGGTTTTTCCTGTGACGAGTGTTTTAACAAACACAACCAACAGTGGCGCTAGTAGAACAGCGACAATAACAGTGTTAAAGCTGGCACTCAAATAACTGCAATTTGCGTCGCTCGGTATCTGTCTTCCAGTTTTTTTATGAATGTGATACATTTAAAAAACCAGAGGCCCTAATGAAGAGTTTTTCTCAGAGTGTATTCTACAGCCAGTCTCTGTGATGAACAGAATGAATGTGACGCTAGTGGTGTACAACATTCTCTTCATTTCGGCTGGATTGGCATGCAAATGTACAAACAATACTAATGAATATTCCAGTAAACTGTATTCTAGCTATAGCATATAACAGCTTATAAAGATTCATTTTTCCATTTGGTACTTTATTTTATCCTACACATTTAGTTAAAACAAAATAGTTTGAAGAACCACGTTTTTAAACAAACATATGTTGTGCCCGGTAAAAAAAGGGAACTGGAAATTACTTCACTCCTTACTTTCTTTAATAAACTTGGTATAAGAACTTTATCTCGAAAGCGGTTATGCCAGTTTTAGGGCAACTGGAGCCCAAATGCTCTCCAATCATGTAAATTTAAACCGATTTTTGTTTCGGTTCCGCCTAGTAGATGCTGAGCTGTGCGTCTGCGGGAAGGTCCATTCGAACGAACACATGGTGTTCGACTGCCAAGTTCTTGGGGGGGACCAGAACTCAGGCCACCCTGAAACTTAGAGGTCTGGGGGAAAATTGGCCACTCACTAGCGGCGAATCAATGTGGCGAAAGCCGCATTGTCGGACCGTGTGGGAGTTCCTTGATGCGGTTGCTTCGTTCAACCGACATTAATAGTTTACCTAAGGGAAAAGACTCCTGCGCTGCTGTAGGAAGCTAACCGAGAGATACGGCTGGCTGGTAGACAGATTAAGGTTCCAAGCGCTTTAATGGTGAACAGGTACTTGCTGGCAATCAGCAGCCTAGGCGTGGCAGTAAATTGCTGTCTTTAACGAAATAAATTTAATTATTGATAGTCATATATGTTTTAGTAGTTGACGGGGTGCGCTTACCCATTTTAGTGATATATGACAAGTGGGCTATGGGACACGCAAGCGAGTAGTGTACGGTACCACGCTTATTCCGCTCATGTTTTTAGGTTAGCTCTAGGAGGTAGTTAGGACACTGGTCGCTAAACTGTTTCGAGGATCAGTAGCCATTTGTGGTGCAGTAATTCGGTCTTAGGCTTTAGGGCGATCGAGTGGGGTGGTAGCGGGAGAAATGCCAAGCAAACCAATCTTGAATGCCAGTTTCAGGAGTGTTTCATTTCAGGTGTTTATAATTACGTTTAATCAAACATTAAGACAAAGTAAATAAACAAACAATTTATTTTGTTTTTAATTTCATAATTAACGTAATAAATATCTTTTATCTATTTTTATTTTTATTTTTTTTATACGAAAGTTAATAAATAAATATATTGAATTATAGTGATAATAATTTTCAACTTTATCGTTAAGAGAATTCAGTTTTAAGCTCTTTGCCGATGTAAGGAAATTTTACCAACATAATTTTCATTTAATTATTCATTTTTTAAATTATCTTTAAGATTAACAGAAAAAAATGATTGTTTTTACATTAACTAAGCGATGAAATTTTATGCGAATCCATCACCAGAAAAGAAGCTTGGAGGCCAGAACGTGCTTGCAATCTTGTGAGGGATAAATACTGATTGATTATATATTGGATATTGTAGTCTGTAAAACCGAAACTTTCTCTATAAAGCCCAGTTTAGGTAATTTTGTAATTAAAGATAAGGTAAAAAGTGTTAAACAGAGACAATAATTGTAATCATAAAATATATTATACTATTTAAGATATTAGTAAGCAAAAGGTAAGTTCAAAAAATTAAGGAATGGGATGAAAACGGATGAAAATTATTTAAAAATATATCTTATCAAATATCATATCTTATAACATTTAATCTAATATATGCCGCTTATTCTATTTAAATGCGAAGAATTAAATGGATTTAAGATGAACAGCATATTTGATATTGATAAAGATTCTTACTAGATACTGGCTTCTTCTAGTTCTTTTAAAATACTAGGCAAAGTTGCATATAGAGCTGGTTTTTAATTTTTCTAAAAATCTGTTTATTAGCTATTATTACGAAGCATAAAATAGTTCCTTTTTTATTAAAAATCTCGTATTTATAGTTTATGTAATATTATAGTAGAAGACTATACAGTAAAAATATATCAATCAAAGTCAGGCATCTTAAATTTTATATTTTACGTGATACTGAAACACACACACACACACACACACACACACACACACACACACACACGCACACACACACACACACACGCACACACACACACACACACACACACACACATATATATATATATATATATATATATACACACACATACACACATACACACATACACACATACACATACACATACACATACACATACACATACACATACACATACACATACACATATATCTATATAAGGATATAAAGATCACAAAACGAACAAACCCATTTAGTTCTATTTGCTGGTAATAAGCATGGATAGAGAAATTTCTATTACATTAGTAAACAAATTTCATCTCGTACATAACGACATGTAATATAAAGATTCAACAACATTTTGATATATTTCGATGAAATAAGATTTACTACATATGACACAATGACAAGATTATGTGTATGTAGATGTTCTCATATGCATCAAAGTACATTTTATATGTTTACTAAAAGAAAAAAAACTTTTTTATTAAATAATAACAAAATAAATAGACAAGGAATATGTGTCTTATCACATTCTGAAAATTTCACCTACATTTTATAGCAAATTTAGTATTATACTTGGGTAATAAGTTTCCATTTTATTCAATATATATGTTTATTTTATAAAAGATCGATGAACAGTAAAACATTTCCAAGACTAGCTGTCGTACTTTCAATCCCTAGGGTATTATACGCTGTACAATCTACCGCGATGCCCGCGGCAGCACATCACATGACCAATAGTATGGTCCCTAAAAAAAAAAATGAACTGGACTAGATTGATTCTAAATTTAATTCTGAATAACTTTTCTTTATATATATATATATATATATATATATATATATATATATATATATATATATAAAATCTATTGTAAGAAAATAATGAGAAACCTCTTTTCCTTCTGGAGAAAATAAATTTTCTTTAGAAAATTAAACAAAATTAAAAAATTACTAAAAATTGATAAAAATCCTATTTTAGTTTAGCAAAAAAAAATAATTTTAATAAATGGGACAAACAATTAAAAATAGATACAAACAACTTATTAACACAATTTACGTAGGGTCGTTCATAAATACAATGGTAACAGCAGAAAAACTATTAAATAAAAAAAAACTGAAACTGTATGCTCTACCACTGAGTTCCAGTAAAGTCCTAGTAAAGGAGTTACTTTATACTCTATACTTTAGTATAAAGTTACTTTTATACGGATTTGAATACTAGATCGCGGATACCAGTGTTCTTTGGTGGTTAGGCTTCAATTAACCACAGGAATGGTTAAATTGAGACTGTACAGGACTACACTTAATTTACACTCGTACATATCATCCTCTGAAGTAATACCTGAACGGTAATTCCCGAATGACTAAACAGGAAAAAAACTGAAATTGTATGACGTACTGACTACAAAGTATCAGCTGTTCGAAAAGAATTTCCATTATTTAACCTTTTATTTTCTTTAATTCAAAATTGCGTCTCCAGTGATTGAAAAGTGTACCGCGTAACTACAAAGTACTGTAATAAGATTTTTGTTTTGAGAAGATGTAAAATCAGTTGAAATTTACTTACGGTTAAAAACAGCATGGTATATTGTGTTCTGTGTAAGAGCTATCCTAGCTGTTGTTTGTAGTATTAAAATGTAACTGCAGAGTGCGATTATGTTAGTGGAGTATTGTACCGGGTATATCATCCTCATTCATCTGACGTAATACCGGTAATTTTTTTGTTTTATGCCGTCCAAAACTTCTTGCTCGAATCAATTCAAAATCACTCAAAAATAATTATTATTTTGAAAAAAAATTTTGACGAGAAAAAAAGGTAAAAAACATTTTGTCAAAAAAGTTTTTTTTTTCTACTGACATGTTGGTTAAGGAATTGTTATTGTTTAAAAGATTGAGTCATATAACATTTTTATAACATGTTGATTACATCAACATGTTATAAAAATTCTTACACGTTGATTACATCAACATGTTATAAAAATTCTTACACGCTGATTACATCAACATGTAATCAACTCAAGTGGAAAGGATTGAACACACAACAACATAAATGTATTGTTTGGGCGCCCGTATTGTTCGTAAGTCGAAAAATGAAATAAAAAAATAATTACGCGCAAAAATAATGTTTTGGAAAACAATAATATGAGATGTCACAGGTGACATCACAAGCTCCTAGACTCGCTGGAGTAACTATACTTAATCGTATATCGTTTATATTTTCTTTTTTTTTGTCAACAGTGATAACTTAATATAGCTGCCTGGTGCCATCTAAGCAACTCGTAAATAAATCAATTCAGTCAGTGCCAAATGAAAACATCAAATGTAAATCAGTTCATAAATCAAACAAGTAAATAATTTATATCCAAGACATTCGAGACTATTCGACTCCTTGCGGTTTGTTTACAAAGGATAGCTCTTAAATTGAACTCATCGGATTGGTCTAGTGGTGAACGCATCTTCCCAAATCAGTTGATTTGAAAGTCGAGAGTTCCAGCGTTCAAGTCCTAGTAAAGCCAATTACTTTTATACGGATTTGACTACTAGATCGCGGATACCAGTGTTCTTTGGTGGTTACGCTTCAATTAACCACACATCTTAGGAATGGTTGAACTGAGACTGTACAAGACTACACTTCATTTACACTCATACATATCATCCTCTGAAGTAATACCTGAACCGTAATTCCCGGAGGCTAATCAGGAAAAAGAAAGCTCTTAAAGTGAATCGAGAATAAAACGTGTATTAAACTTGTAAATTTTTATAAATCGAACAGCTTAAATCGGGCAAAATAAGTGCTGCTGATTTTCATCGTAGTGAAAGACCGGTGGGAATTTAGGCTGATAGATTTGTTAAATCGTATATTCTCAAGGACGAATACATAAAAATTTGGGAAGATGCTGAAATATTTAGTGCGAATATCGGCACTGTCCATTTAATTTTCCAGGATAAGTTGAATTATTGGCAAACGGTTTTTAATGGAAGTCTTTTTTTTGATCCATAATAACTCTTGATGAAATTCGTATTCGTCATTTTGAACCGGATTCCGAACATCAGATTATGGAAATGAAACATCCAAATTTCAATCCGTTATTCAATACCCAGTTCTCAGCAGGTAAAGTGATGCTAACTTGTTTTGAAAATATAAAAATTGGGCCATTATACTGACAATAATAGCAATAAATTGTGATTTATTGCAATTATTTTGAAGAACAACGTACAATCAACAGCGGGGACTACTGTTTCATGCTAGAGAACAAAGTGAAAAACGCGATAAGGAGGAAACTTCTGGTTCTTTCTCAAAAGGCGTAATTCTTCTTGACGGAAACGTTTACCTCCATACCGCTCAAAAGACGTGGAATGCTGTTCAAAAATAAGGTAGAAAGGTGCTACATCACAGTCCAGATCCTATACTATCGCTTTTTTTTTTAACTGGTCCTTTAAAAGAGTTTATAAAACATTTCTGAAAGTATATGTTTGAAGCGTAGTATTATATGGAAGTGAAACTTGGACGATTGGAGTACCTGAGAAGAAAAGATTAGAAGCTTTTGAAATGCGGTGCTGTAGGAAAATTTTAAAAATCAGATGGATCGATAAAGTGACAAATGAAGAGGGGTGTTGCGGCACCTATTAAGACATCCTGGAATAGTCGCTTTAATATTAGAGGGACAGGTAGAAAGGAAATGCAGGTAGGGAACGTTTGGAATATGAAAAACAAATTGTTAGGGATTTAGAATGTAGGGGGTATACCGAAATGAAACTATTGTACTAGATAGGGAATCTTGGAGAGCTACCTCAAACCAGTCAGATTGCTGAAGACAAAAAAAAAAGAGTTTTTACATTGGACCAAGTTCGGCAACAATAAGCAGAAAAAGAAAGGCTGAGACATCAAGATGAAAAATTCTTTACAACAGGGAAAAGAAAGTTCATAGAAAGATGTAAGAAGTAGCCAAGAATTATATTGAAAAAAGTGTTAATTTCATTGTTTTTGAATAAATAATAATTTGCTAGTTAATTATCTCTTTAATTAATTTTATATTTATCTCTTTAATTGTTGAATGTCTCTTGTATTTAATATTATTAATATATTTTATTATTTCTTAAATTTATTAAAGAATGAAGAGAATACAAAAACCCGCCTGTTTATAAAAAAAGGTCGTTTACAAGAATGAAAAAGAGAAACGAAATAATATGTTTTGATAAAAATACACTAGAAAAAATGACATGAATAGAATTCTTTTAATGTAAGCAAAAGTTATTTTTGACTCCGTATTAATAAATTATATATAACTTATTTTATATACTTTTATTATTTATATATTTATTTTGAAATATTATTAATATTTTTCTTTAAGTTTACCAATTAATTTTATTGAATTTACATACGAGAGTATTTGTAGTATACAAAAATATCATTGTGTTACATAATAATTATTCTATAAATAATAAAATACTAAGAAATAATGGCAACGTAATAATAATAACAAAAAAGGAAGAAATTTAAGTAAAAATTACTTATTTAAAAAAATGTTAATTTCTTTTTAAACTCATTCACTTAAGTCTGAAGAAAAAAACTTGTGACAGGTCTATTAGAGAAAGTTATTTAAAAAAAAAATTAATCGATCATCGATTTGGTGAATAGGTTTTGACATTCATACAAATAAAAATTTGTTGTAAGGTCGAAAAGCTTCTTTATTTATTATTATTTTTTTTAATTAATGGGATGATCACGTGATGGAATGGTATATCGTATCTATTTTTCATTCTGTGGTTTAAACATAAAATAATTTTTTCACACTGAGCGCCAACCAGATAAAATCTGATGTGAATACCACATGACTTCCTTATACGCCATTAAATTACATATACACAATTTTTTAAAATGAAAGGTACATAAAATTTTATTACATAAATAAATTCGGATTTTTTTTCATATTTTATTTTTTTTTATTGTTATTATTGAATTATTATTTATTGTAAATTATTTTTACAATTACAGGTTAATAATTATTAATATATTTAAATTAAAAAAAAAAAAAATGTAAACAAAGGAGGTGAAGTCGGATTTGAACCGATGTGCCTTTCCCTTGTAAGATCCAAATATTTCATTAATTAAAATTTTATTTGGCTATAACTATGGAACCGATGAAAATAAATACCACTTATGATATATCCTTCAAAAGCTCTCAATGAGGACTTATTACTAAGAAAAACTTCACAACCGAAATTTTTTTTTGGATTTTGGGCTTTTTTGGACACTTTTGGTTCAGTCGATTGAAACCAAAAAGGAAGGTGCACAACTAGATGTAACAACAGTTTTAAATTCAAAATTTCAATATCCTACGGCTAATCGTTTTTTAATTACGCAAGATTCATACGTACATACAGACGTCACGCCAAAACTAGTCAAAATGGATTCAGGGATGATCAAAATAGATATTTCCGTTGAAATCTGAAAATCGAGTGTTTTTTCGCGATCACAATACTTCCTTTACTTCGTACAATGAAGTAAAAAACAGAATAGAGAAGTTGGACTTTCTCTCCTTCAAATCAATTATAGACATTTAACACATCTATTCATTGTTTTGGGAGACTGTATATAATTAATGTGTGAAAAAAGATTAACGAACAATTTATTAGAAAAATTAAAATAATGTCCACGTTGCAATCTGTTCAACTGTTGAATATCCCAACCCCGTAGGGGAACACACCCGCCTTGTTACGCTTCCGGTCACCCCACTCCATTCACAGCCCTGATGGAATTTAACGGGAGTCAACTGTTGAACAATAAGCAACTCCCCTTCACGAGCCAATAAGATGAGGATGATTATGTATGACACATAAATGAGGTGTAGTTTTGTACAAACTCAGGCCGACCATTCCTGAGACGTGTAGTTAATTGAACTCCAACTTCCAAAGTAAACCGGTATCCTTTGTTTAGTATTTAAATCCGTATTAAAAGAAACTAACTTTTACTAGGATTTGAACCTAAAAATATACTACTTAGAATATCAGCCGTTAAACAATTGGTTGGCGACGACGTGTTAACCACTAGACCAGCCTGTAGGTTATAAACGAATTATAAAAATATATAATACATAATTATAAAAATACGTAATATTACTTAAATTATATAAATTAAAATAATAATAAAATTAGAAGACTTTTTTCTAGTAAAATATAAAAATAAAATCAGAAAACTTTACGGTTATAAAACTGAATATAGTAATAAAATTAGAAAATAAAAATATTACTTTCTTGTTTTAAAAAAAAAACATACAATGAAAAAACTTTCATTAAGTAGGTTTTGTTTGAGTTATTACAAAGAAACTTTTTACCATGTAGAAATGTTACCAGTAATTTACAATCACAAATAAAACCGTACAATTTCTTTTTTTTTTGTTTAAAAAAAAAATAATTGCTTCAGTAATTTGTAAATATCATTTGTCTAATTAAAAATAAATTGAAGGTCAAATTAAACTTTAGGGTTTAATTTCGTTAAAAATTAGAATATCCGTTTAACTAAATAAAAATAAACTTTTTTTTTTTTTTAAATTATCTGTTTAAAATTAACGCTGTTTGTACTGTTCTACATGTAGTATATCTATCCTGAAATGTCCATTTGATTTAGTTATTTAAATTAGTAGCACTGTTTATAAAGGATGCTATTTTAAATAAAACAGTTCATTAAATTCGACCGTAAACGTATCACTAGCAGACGAGAATTTAGTTTTCAACTTTTTTTTTAGAATAAATCCGATTAAAATATATAGGTAGAATATACCTTTTTTCGTACGTATTAAAAAAAATTAATTAATAATTTTAAGTTTAATCACTTAATGAAATATATCAACTTATACCCAGCGTTAATCTCATTTTAAGCTTTGGTCTGATGGTGAATTCATTCAATAATTTTAAAAATTATAAGGCTATGAACTAACTCTCGCCAAATTCCATAAATTGTTTTGAATGCATTCCTGAAATCTATTCGTGAAATATTCTCCAGCCAGTTCATCGCCTAGGAGATGAACTAGTCTTTCTTCTAATCATTTTAATGCAAGAGTGAGTATAAATAAAAATTAGTCGATATAAGTCGAACAATTTTGATAATGTTCGTTGATTTTAATATATACGTTATATTGAGTTACGGGGTATCACTGCCATATAAAAATATGGTACGTTGCATGTGCTCCGAAGAAAAAAGTCCAGCTGTTTACTTTTTATCCTTGAGGTGAAAAACTTCATACGTATTGATTGAATTTTGTATACGACAAAGTATACTGACTGTAATAAAATATTTGACCACCAAGGATAGATGTGTTCTACATATTTTTTTAGATAAAATTTATCTTTTTAAAAAATTAAAAATTTTTTTTTTAAATTATCTTTTTAAAATGTATTTTTTATTTTTTCAGATCATTACAGATAATAAAGTGATATTATTTCATTGATAGCCAACATTTGACCGCTATTTTTTTAAACAGATTTCTATCTTTCATGTCTTATATTTGAAAACGTTAAAATATTTTCATCATTTTATGTCACGTTAGAGAGGAGTCCACTAATCAACAGTTAACAAAACCTTCATGAAAAGATTTATACGTCATTTGCAATTATTTTTTCACTGCCTTTTAATCATATGATTTTTTTCAATGTACATTAATTTCATTAACGACGAGCAAAATTCAAAATTTGTTAAGTATTCAAAGATGGTTGATTTTACATTATATACGTAAAACTATTGTAAATCTAAATTATTTTTCCTTTTTAATTAATTTTTTTGTACTTTATTTTTGTTTTTATATTTTTTGAAAGAAAACAATAACAAAATTATGTTGACCACTCCCATTTTGTGTTTTTTAGTACGGGTGCCAGCCAACTTATAAAACAATAGTTTTCCTATCGTGTATTTTTGAAATAAAAAATGCAAATTTCGAACATTTTGAAGCAATCTTACATATTTATAATAAATGATGGTACTTTTTCGTTTTACGCTTCCCACTTTTCCCGCATTTTTTCACATAAAAATTATTTATTATAGCGTGCTTTATAATATAATTTGATAAATAAAACATTAGAGGAAACACACATTAGCATGCTGTTTATGCTGGTAATTTTAAACAAATAAACATATTAGTTAAAGTTAGCAAACGTTGGTTAACGTCAACTGAAGCAATAATAGATTGGAAAATATACCTGAGAGGTGTATTTGCTGGTGTGTGCGCACTTATAAAAAAACTCAAAAAAAGGAAGGTTATCCAGCAATGACGGTAGAAATAGACGAACCCTCATTTTCAAAAAGAAAGTACAACAGAGGCAGAATTATTGCAAATCAGTGGGTATTTCGAGGTATTTGCAGAGAAATTATAAATATTATCTAACCAAACTTAACCTACGCTCACTAAGCTTGACTAATTAACAATGATGTTTTGATTATTTAAATAATAAATTCAGTAATTATTGCAATTATTTATTACTTAAATCAAAACAAAACTATTATTATTTATTGAATCAAAACATTACTATTTATTAGTCAAGGTTAACGAGAGAAGCGAGCGTAGGTTAAGATTGGTTAGTTTATATTTATAAATTGAGAGTTCCAGCGTTCGTCCTAGTAAAGCCAGTTACTTTTATACGGATTTGAATACTAGATCGTGGATCGTGTTATTTGGTGGTTGGGTTTCAATTAATCACACATCTCAGGAAGTGACTGTGACTGTACAAGACCACACTTCATTTACACTCATACATATCATCCTCATTCATCCTCTGAAGTAATATCAGAAACGTACTTACCGGAGGCTAAACAGAAAAAGAAAGAACAAAGTTGATATTTATTAGCAATAATATAATATGCAGTATAATATAATATGTAACATATGTTAATAAAGAGAATGTTTAAAATGACCGGTATAAAACAGCATGTTAGTGTGTTTTCTCTAATGTTCTATTCATCAATTATTATAAAACATGCTATATTAAGTAATTTTTATGTGAAAAAATGCAAAAAAGTGTGGAGGGGCGTAAAACGAGAAAATACCTATATTACATCTATAAATTAAAGTAGCAGGTACATAAAAGAATCCACAATTTTAATTAGTTATGTCTTAAATGAGTGTACACTGTTGACTTAAGGCCAGAATCAAAGTGCAAAGAGGACAGTTTTAGTTAAGCGCATGGCCGTAGAGTGATTCCCTATATTTTGTTTGACAGAGCCACTAGCAAAGATGGTGACTCCTGAACACAAAGGCTTATGTTATTTGCAATTTGTTAAACGTGAATCTAGTTCCTTACACAGTTTAATCATTAGGAACATTCTTCTACGGCATAATCCGTTTGAAAGATCGCATGTCTGTGTAATGGAAAACTTACGGTTCGACTGAAGGTGTCTGAAGAAAATTTTCATCAGGGAGTCTTTCTTGCATAGTTAAAAACAAAAAATCAGTTAGAAAGACCGATCGCAAACTACCAATACCGGTTATGAAGCGGTGACATGATCTAAGAAAACGCTGATGTACATCTATCCCATTTATAGCTTTTAAATGTTTTGAAATCTACCTACCATGCTGCGCGTGCTGTCATTGCGATCGAAATGTTGCAGCATAAGATTTTTTTTATCGTTTTGAGTTTACTTATGAGACGACATTACATTTTATTGAAAAAAAATAACAGACATAGTGTATGGAAGTCAAAAAACTCAATGAACTCTTACTACGCAAAGGGAGTCCAAAACGTTAAATGTTTTCTGTATAATATCCCGATGGAAAGCTTACGGGCCCGTCCCGTTTTGCTGAACCAAGCGCTACAGTAGTTACTTATATGGATATGCTGTGTACACGGCTCTTTTTTCAACTTCAAGATGGACCAGAAAAGTTTATTTAGCAACAAAATGGTATCCCTCCTCACCGGCATAACTTTATACGAGATCGGTTGAATGACGTATTCACGAATCGCTGGATATGAGCCCGATGTTAGAGGTTGTTTGCGGTAGCCTCCAGGGTCACCAGATCTGACCCCATGTGATTTTTTCCTTTGGGATTTTATAAAGGATTTTGTGTACGTGACTCAGTTTCCTACTGATTTACGCGATTTGAGGTATATGATTGAAGCAGCTGTCACTTTCATTACTTCAGACTTCCAATTAAAATACAGGATAAACTCACTTATCGGTTAGATGTGTGGCGCGTGAAAAATACTACTCATATTGAAGATTTGTGGGGGAAAACTGCAAGAGTTTCAATTTTGTAGTCAAAATAGGTTCATACCTGAATCTATTTTGACTAGTTTCAGCGTAACGTCTGTACGTACGTATGTATTTCGCGTAACTCAAAAATGACTAGCCATAGGATATTGAAATTTTGGATTTTGGACTCTTGTAACAACAAGTTGTGCACCTTGCCTTTTGATTGCAATCGACTAAATCAAAAGTGTCCAAAAAAGCCCAAAATCAAAACAATTTGTATTTTGGACGTTTTCTCAACTGCAGTAATAAGCCCTCATTGAGAGCTTTACAATGATATATCATAAGTGGTAATTATCTTCATTGGTTCCAGAGTTACACCCAAATAATGTTTTAATTAATGAAATATTTGGATCTTATAAGCACATCGGTTCGAATGCGACATCATTTCCTTTTTTTATAACTTTTTTTAAAAATTTAATTTAAATATATTGATTTATTAATACTTATTGACCTCTGATTGTAAGAAAGGTTTTACGATAAATAATAATAATAATAATAATAATAATAATAATAATAATAATAATAATAATAATAATAATAATAATAATAATAATACAAATATCAGAAGTTATTAATAAAATAAAATCTTATATACTTTTAAAAATGTGTATATGTTATTTAATAGGCGTACAAGGAAGTCACGTGGTGTCTACATTAGTTTTTTGTATATTCTCTAAATAAAACTATATACATATCGTTAAATTTAAATTGTAGTGAAAAGTATAGGTAACAGATAATGCATATAAACGAAATATTTTAATCCGTTTTTCATAGTTTAAATGTTACAATGAATAGTTGCCTTAAAGGGAAGAATGAAGTTATTGAAGGAGATATATATATATATATATATATATATATGAGATGAAAGTAAAATTTCATTGCTGTAAATAACAAGCATGCTGCAAACGTAAAATAGAAAAACAATTTAGACAGCACTATTGTACTTTCATTAATATTAAATTGTTTTATTTATTTCATAATGTTGACTATGATGGCATACCAACTCCTCTCCGGCAATCAAATTCCCCTACAGAAGTGAACAGAAGAAATAAAGGGGAAATATACAAGAGATATGGTACGGAAGAACAATATAACTGGTACATTGATATTCTGCGCGTGTTATTATTTAATTTACTTACTATACCTAAATCACTTAGTAATACTGTAAGTGGATTTTTAAAAATTAATAATTAAATCTGAGAATGGATAACATAAAAATAAAGTAATACATAAGGAACATTAACCTATTTATTAAAATATTGTATTATATTAGTTTTAGTAAATGAATTCACAAAAAAGTATCATACATAATAATAATAAAAACTTATGATTACATCCAAAATATCGACTTTAGATAAAAAATTCAGTAAACATTTTTATTTTTAGAAATTGGTTTCAAAAAAGAGTTCCTAGAGGTTCTGACGATATTTCGATAGCTTGAATAAAATACAGAAATGCTACCTGAAATAAGTAAATGTAAAAAAACTTAAATGATTGCGTGGAAACACGACGGAAGCGAAGCTTCTTACACAATATCATATGAATTATTAATGGTGTAAAATAACATATACGCAATATACGCCAATGATAAAATTTTTTATTAATAAAAAATATCATATAAAAACTAAATACATACACATATTATAAAAAACATTTATTTATATAGAACATAGAAACATCTAAACATAATACTGAAGTTTAATCATTATTGTAAGTTTGAACACGTTATTTTATATTCTACCTGGTCATGCGGTAGGCATAGTGGGGGAATCAGTCAGTGCGTGACGCTTTTTCGTGACGCTATTTTTTTCTCAGTTTACTCCCCATCTCGAAGCCTGCGAGGAGAAGCTTCGCTTCTAAAATTAATTACCTATAAAGATTAATTTCTCTTACAAAGAAACATTTAAACTAAATCTCGCGCGTTAATAAAAATCTATTTAATGATATTAGAATAAAACCAATAATTACGAAATCGGGTACTACCTTACTCTCTTGTATGCGGAAATGCATCACAATTTCAGTCACGTCGCAGCAGTTTAATGATCGATTTGAATAAAGGAGGTCTCTTTTTTCACAAAAAAGGGTTAACAATTAATTTATTTAATAAAATTTTAGGATTTTAGAATTTAAAAAAATAACATATTTTGAAGAAGAGGTTTTTAAAATATACCACATTTTATTAAAATATCTCAAACGTTCTTAATATATATATTTTTTATTGGAAAAAAACACAATGCCGAATAGTAGGAAAATAAAGCGAGATAGGAAATTTATCTATACGAAATTTTTTGTTTTATTTGGATGTTCTGAATCGTTCTCTTAAGTTTGGTCGTCACCTTCCAGGAAAACCACCCGGAAGGAGGGATATGGCGTCGGAGGGAAAATGAAGCGAGATAGTGGTTTTATCTACATGAAGAGCTTTGTATACTTTAATGTCCTGAATCAGTCCCTTAAGTTTTATCAACACCTCCTGGGAAATACTGTTGAGAAAAATAAAATAAAAATATTATGGGTAAAATTATGCCCCACTGTTCGATGGGATAGAAAATCAGGCTAAAACTGGGAATATATATAAATAATATAATATTTGTGCCAAAAAATATGATTACCATTGACCCGATCGGGTCAAAAATAATGCGAAGCTGGGATATACGTACCGAAATATTTGTGCCAAATCTCAACATTTAAAAAAAAATTAAATTAAAAAAAACACGCAAAAAAATCAATGCATGACCTCCGAGAATATGACCTCTGAAGAAACAAAAAAAAAACGTTTTATATAATTAAAAAACAATATATTTTTAATCAATAATGTCCATCCTAATAGTATATATAAAATTAAAGTAGTCTTTTAAGTTACATCGTTTGATATAAATTAAATAAATTAAGCCACTTTCATTTCTATTAAGTGAATTTATATATATATAAAATTTTTAACTTTTTTAAAAGAAATTACGTATAAAATACCATGAACATAATGGAGACTTCAACTTTTTTTTTCTCTTCAGTCATTTGACTGATTTGATGCAGCTCTCCAAGATTTCCTATCTAGTGCCAATCGTTTCATTTCGGTATACCCCTACATCCAACATCCCTAACAATTTGTTTTACATACTCCAAACGTTGCCTGCCTGCATAAATTTTCCCTTCTACCTGTCCCTCCAATATTAAAGCGACTATTCCAGGATGCCTTAATATTACTTAAACATTAACATACCGTAAATTGGTAATTCAATTAGTAAGAACGAAAAGATTACAAAATAAAGAATACACAAAAATACTGGTACACGCTAACTTTAAAAATTAAATTCATTCATTCAACTCATGTGAATCTACTCGAGTAGATTGACGTTGTCTACGATTATAAATTCTCGCAGCCCTAGAAGTTCTTATTCCTATATGTGACCTTGCCGATCTAGATGAAAATATTGATATTAATAACAAATTGAAAGTTGAATCTATGCCAATTGAGTGAATGACTTACTCTAATGGAACTTTTAGTTCAGGGTACAAAATTTACAGTGTGCTACTTCTCTCGTGTGAGGATAAGTTCTCGCGGGTCGCCGTCAGATGAGACAATGACATTAAATTAATCTGAAAATTAAATTAGGTAGAAAATTACATTAAACGTTATAATAACTTTTTGAAGAAGTCGATACTGATATCGAAATTCAACATTTTTGAAACCATCAAAACTTTGTGAAGTATGTCAGTAGCGGTATTCTTTTTAATTTTATATCAAAGTAATTTGTTGCTCTGTGTATTACTACAATAATACACATTGATATTTTATTGAAAATGACGTTAAATTTAGTAAATAATATTGTAAGTGTCTAAAGAAGTCAATATTGAAACAGACAATAATCGATACGAAAAATACCTATCGATACAGACAACATTAAATTTCTAAAAGAAGTTATGGTTTATTTATTTATATGTTTTTTATTTATTTATTATTTATATAATATAGTGAGATAGATGAGATTTGAACTACCGTAAACATTTCGGGGGTCATGAGAAAGCTGTAGTAAAATTTTGTAATGATTAGTTATTGGTTATCGGGAGCAAACAAAAAAGATATCTCTTTATATAGTAGTGACATACATTGTAAGAAAAACAATTTATATCGGGTATTATTCATTATTTAATTTTACTTTAAGACTGTAGTAGCCTGGCAGTCAGTTATAGTTGGGCAGCGGGTCTTGTCCGGTCACATATCGATTATTCCTGAGAGTTTCTTTACCTGAACCGTAGCAATAAAATAACGATTCTTTTAAAATTCATATAAAAAATATTTCTTATTAAAAACTCTTAATAGAATCGAAGAAGGGCAGTAGAATGTCACAGAAAAGCACTTATTATTCTAATATTGCATTAATACGACAATTTTGCGTTAAATAAATTTTTTTAAAAACTGTTAAGATGCATTCTTAATCATTTATATAATTATTAAATCTTCATTAATAAAAAAAAACGAAATAAAAAGGATCTGCTAAAATCTCATCTTAAAATCCTATTTTAAAAAATTTACTTACTGCTTAATTTACTTATTGCTTTATTTGTTTTGTTTGCTAGGATAATAAAAATAATAATAATATAAAAACTATTTTACAAGACGACATCAGAGTATAATAATGAGGCATTTCAGTTTTCAAGCGGATAACCCCGCAACTCTAATGAGCACGAATCTAGTTGCCTAAGAAGGCTCTCAAAAAGGAGCTGTTTCTCATTTACTCGTAAAAAAAATATGAAGCACTCCTTTAAAAAAAATCTCTTATAATAACACCAAAGGTGAGCTTTAGAATTAAATAATAAAAAAAAAAGAAAATTTGTTCATTTCTTTTTTTCTTATGCAATTTGTATTTTTATTTATTTTTCATAATTATTATTAAAAAAATTATTTTTTTTAAAGAATCATTCTTTAAAATCATAAAAAAAATGATTGTGTGTTTATTAATTGGTAAATACATCAACTTGTCTCGCTAGATTGTTAGTCATTTTACTCATCACCTTACTCATAGATACTAAAAGATTATTTCCAAAAAAAAAAAGATTTTACTGAATTTTTCTGGTATTTTAAATTGAGCTTAGAATTTAACATACCAGTGATAATTAATAATATTATTAATAATAAAATTAATCGGTCAAGAAGTTTTGGAGATAAAAGGATTTAGAGTGCGACACCGAACATACACAAGTACATACGAACATCCGGAAATTTCCATCTGGGTATTTTGGTTCCTTAGGTGTCAAAACGTAAAGATCTAGTGAAAACCGCATATGCCCAAAATGGACCGATTACAATACTTTTCCTTCTAAAGCTATAGCTCTGCTATAGCGCTAGACGGGAAAGTAAACATTTAAAAAGATTTACAAATCTGTTCAAAGGATGAGGTGTTTTTATTATTCCATAACTATCTGATTAGATTTACGAAGTGCTTTCTTTAACTTCTATAATTCCATAAGCTGAAACAATTATAAGTTAGAAAAGTACTTTTAAATATTAAATATGAACCAAAAAATGTCATGAAATATATAAATCTTATCTCTTATATTAAAGAGAATGTCCTGATTGATTCACTGACTCATAATCAACGTACAACCAAAACTATTATAGGTAGGGACTTGAAATTTTCAGGGTACCTTCATATCTTCCTTTAAGTAGGCGTGCACAAAGAAAGGATTTTGCGAAATTTGATTTTAAGGGGTTCAAATCGATAAAAAAATAAATTTCTTAAGTTTTAGCAGCGTTATTTGTTGGACGTAAAAGCAACATACGCTAAACTACATATTTTACGATTCCATTGAAGCGTTTCCGATATGTGTGTCCGCTATAGACTAAAATATTACTGGACCGATTTACGCGCGGGGAAGAAGGGAGAAAGGGAAAAATCGGAAAAGGGGAAATAGGGAAAATCGAAAAAGGTAAAAGGGAAGAAGGGGAAAATGGAAAAATAAAAAGGGGAAAACGGGGAAAGGAAAAAACGGGAAAAAAGGAAATGGAAAGGGAGAAGAGAAAAAATAAAATAGGAAGGGGAAAAGAAAATGGGGAAAGGGAAGGGGAAAAGGAAGGGGAAAGGGAAACGGGAGAAAACGGAAAGGGAGAGCGAAGCGAGCCATGACCCTCTGATCGGGAAGCGCAACTAACCATAGAGCACGGGCGAAGTCGCGATGGGGATGCTAAATTTGGGATTGTAATAATTTTTTTGTTTATCTTTATTGGACTTTTATATTGAACTATTTTAATACATTCATAAAATGGATCGGTCTAACAAATATTGTTCAATTTTCTTATCTTAATTTTTTTGTTTTCTTTTATTTAAGTTTTGGGCAACAATTTATTGTTTATCGTATGTTCCTTCAGTGTTTTTCGTAAAAAATTTTATTTACTGTTTTATCAGGATTTAATGAAAATCTAAATATAATATTGCTGATTAAATATTTATTATTTATAAAAAAATAAGTTTGCTATTAAAAAAGCATAGCGATTGTTGCTACATCTATATTGTGGGCGAAGTCGTGACGGGGTACGCTAGAATATATATAATTTTTTCCTACACTAATATTCCTCTTATTTTCCATACTGAAACTTTCAAAAAAGTAATTTTAAATGATTTATTTCCAGTTTTACTTTCATATAATTTGATAATCTTGGATTCTAACAGTTTTAAAACTTCAAAATTAATTCTTAAATTAAATATTAAAGGACTTTTAAGAAATTGTCCATAACAGGAAATAATATTATTTAAAACCGAATAATTATAAATTTGTGTTTTTTTTTTAATCTCTCTTTATAACGTCTGTTTTACTATTTAATTTGATAACAGAGAGAAAATAATCGGAACAATTGTTTTTCTTTAAATTGTAAATATCTAATATCAAAACAAAGACAATTAACAATGTGTATACGGAGTGTTCCGGGAAGTAGTCCCCGAATTGATTCAGGACACCAAAATGAGCAAAAAAATTCATATCGACATAATCCTATTCTACTTTGTTTTCCTTCTGGATGCCATTGTGTGATATTTATCAAACATTATTTCTCAGGAACGGATAAACCTACTTTAATTAAATTTGACAAATCTAAGACTAGTGTTTTGTTCTACAAAATAAAAAATTTTGAAAAGTCACCTTCATAACTTTCAAAATGGCGGCCATCTTAATTTTTTAATCTTCAATATCTTTTTAATTATTTGTTTGAAAACAAATTTTTATTTATTAAAAAATTTATTAAGGATTTTACTTTGAAAAAAGTGACACCTAATTTGTAAAAATCCGTAGACAAAATATCAAGTTATTACAGATAATTAACCCTTTTTTTTCCTGTTTAGCCTCCGGAAATCACCGTCAAGGTGTTACTTCAGAGAATGAATGAGGATGATATGTATGACAGCAAGTGAGGTGTAGTCTTGTACAGTCTCAGGCCGACCATTTCTGAGATGTGTGATTAATTGAAACCCAACCATCAAAGAACACCGGTATCCGCGATCTAGTATTCAAATCCGCATAAAAGTAACCTTTACTAGGATTTGATCGTTGGAACTCTTGACTACGAAATCAGCTGATGTGCGAAGACGGGTTCACCACTATACCAACCCGGTGGGTTACAGAAACCCGGCAGTAAGCTTGGGCACCGTAACGCCACGTTTTATTTTTATTAATTTACTACTATAATTCATCATTAATCATTTTTTTACATTTAGTGGAGGAAATAAAAACAGGCAAAAAAATTATCATCTTGCAATACGGTACGAAAGCGTACCGCCGGGTTAATTGCCTGCAATAACTCGATTTTTTGTCAACGGATTTTTACAAGTGAGGTGTCACTTTGTTCAAAATAAATGCTTAATAAATTTTGTTGTAAATAAAAATTTGATCAAACAAATAATTACAAACATATTGAAGATTAAAAAATTAGGACGGCCGCCATTTTGAAATTTTTGAAGGTGACTTCAAAAATTTTTTATTTTGTAAAACAAAACAGTAGTCTTAGATTTGTCAACTTTAATTAATGTTGGAATACCCTTTCTTGGTAAATAACAAAGTGGCGTCCAAAAGGAACACAAAGCAAAATAGGACGATATATTTTGAGAGTAATTAAATATAAAATCAGCCTTTGTGGTGAACAAGTGAATAATCCACTTACATAGGGCTAAATATCACATGCACTTCGGTAAACTTGACATGATTATAATCCAACCGTACATCTTTACCTCAGTAAAAAAAAAAAGGTGGGAAACCACTTCACTACTCATTTTTCCTAGTAACCTTTGGATAGAATATTTTTACCTCTTTTAGATGGCTATCTCATTTTTAGTAAAGACTTTGAATCTTGTTAAATCGCCTGCAACTATGTCATGGCACTTAATTTACAAAAGCGCAGACGCGCGTTTATATTTTTTTATAGTTAAAAGAGTTACAAAGAACTAATTTATACTATTTAATTTATTATTATTTTTTCTTGAAGTCAAATTGTTGGAATAAAATATTTCAAACAATTTACAATATATCATTTTTTGCAACCGATATCTTTATTTATTCTTCGTTACTGGTGTTATCGGAAGATAATTCACTATAGCTGACTTTTTTTTTCATTTCATTCTTCAAAGACGAGTGCTATTTCACATCCATGGTAAACATGTATGAAATTTTCTTTTAACATAATTATTTAAAATTTGTTTCATGTTATTATATCTGCTTGAATTAAAAGTTTGAGTGATATGAATTCTGTAACCAAAGTTAGGCCATTCAGGAATTTAAATTTTTATTAAAACAATACGATTGTAAAAAAAACACCACTATCAAATAATTTAACGTGGTTTAATAAATTTAGATAGAAACCTAAACAGAATTAAATATATTTGTGAAGAGTTCAATAGTTTGTTAAGAATATACCAAAAAAGGCGATTTTAATCCTTACTCGTCTAGTTTAATAATTAAGTATAAAAATTGTATTATATGAATTACAGTGAACTGTAAATTACTCCATAAATTCAACTTATATTACTCATATATATTAAAATATTAAATGAAATATAAAAATGAAAAACCATCTCAAATATTCAATTATCCATTGGTTTTTCCATAATTCAGTAAGGGAGAGTAAGACGGGATAGATGGCCGGTAGTATATTTGTTCCCGTGGGAGACGTACAAGCAAGACACGGATGTAGAAACGTAAAGGGGATGACCCCCACATACGAGCTATATGTGTGTTTGTGAGTGAATGTGGGAAGTGGAAAGTCATTGTTCTATTCGATACGGTAGGGTGAGAAAACGATGGGGATTTGGTAGGTGGGATGTGTGGTGGATCTATGCTTGTGTATAGCCCTATATATGTGTAATTTGTCAAACATCCATTGTCTACTGTATTGTATTTTAGGTTACAGTATAGTATCCTACAAGTGCTGAGTAACGGTAGTAATCCCTACCTACCAGCTAGAGTAATCTTTTTTTCTTTTATGCTATTTTAATTAATATTTATCACACTATGTTATAAAAAGGAAGCGTTTTATTAATTTTTAGATTTTTTTTTAAATAACAAAAAAAAAAGGATGAGGTGAGTAAAAGAAGGAATTCTCCAGGAAGGGTAGCCAGGATGAAAAGGTTGTTTCTTGTTTTTTTTCTTCTTATTTAGTAAATGAAATTCCAAGCGTGCTTTTAAAGCAGTATTGAATGAATATATATTTATAAAAAAAGCAACCTTTAACAAGTATAAAAAAATTATTTTTATAACAGATTTTCGTTTGAAAAGTACTCCTTAAAAAATGAATAAGGAAAATATATCGGGGAAAAAATTCAAAAACTCATTTAAAAATATGTAATTATTCACGCACCAATTTATCTATCTATCACTGTTTGAATTTGAATTTATGTAAAAGCAAAAATAATGTTCCTAATTTACTTTAAAATGTTTTTTACTACTTTAATTATTCAAATTTTATTCATTACATCGGTCTACAAAATGTTTGGAACAGTTAAGTAAGGTACTGTTTTATAAATTATTTTATCTGCTGAAGGTGAAAATTTAAAAAAAAAATGCTTTATACGTCAAGTTCGTGAGTTATCTTTGTGAGGCATATTTGACGTATAATTAAATATTTTGTTTATATATATTTATATAATTATGACAACTGCCATTTCTGTATAACATATATCACTGCGTTTTCTTCAAAAAAAAAAAAAAAAAAAAAAAAAGTAATATTGTCTACTCAAATATTCCGTCGGCTCAAAATTGCTCTCCATGAAAAAAAAAAACTTTTATGGTAAATTGTCGCCATGAGGAATCAGTCATGAGACTGATTCCTCATGGAGACAATTTACCTAATCCGATAATCTAGCAGGAGATTTCAGATTCTGAAGATGACTTTTCTAAGAATACTGCGGCGGTACAAGCTTCAAGAAACGATAATTTCATACTTGAAAAATTAAATAGTGAACCGCATCTCATTTCACAATTGGAACTTAACTATTTGGTTGGCAAGTTCTTTTTATCAAAACAGCAAGCAGAACATCTAGCTTCGCGCTTAAAGGACTAGAAGTTATTGAATAAGGATACTAAAATTTCATATTTTAGAAACAAAAATAAGAACCTGATGAAATATTTCACTAAAAAAGATCTGCTGTGTTCCATTGTGATGTTGCTCTGAATATTTCTTATAATGCTGACGATTGCCGATTATTCATCGATTTATCAAAAAGAGTGGAGGCTCGTAGCTAAAATTAGTGGGAGTGCTGCTCCAGAAAACGTTTTTTTGGGCCTTTTCAAGACCATGGTTAAAGTTTTCTGTAAAATAAAAGAACCGAAAAAAAAATTATATAGAATAGCTGGAAGCAGGATAATAATCTAATTCTACACTTATCACATTAAAGAAGAATATGGTACATGGTTTTTAAGCACATGTGCTAAAAACAGATAATATTTCTTAATATAAAAAATATTTCTTCAGATAATATTTCTTAGTATTATTAGATAATAACTTAATAAAATATCCGCTTAAAAACACTATAGTTCAACGGTGCTTAATTTAAATTTCTATGTACACAGAAACAAATACGTAATTAGTTTTTACTAATTACCTTCTCTTTCGCCCTTCCAGCGTGTTTTTGCACAGATTTAGGGATAAAATTGCCGTTGCTTTCTGTCATCTTCGGATCGCTACTGAAAAAAACAACTAAACCGCTTTCATATTCCTTCCACCCACTAAACTAGAAAAGGGAACGAACAAGGAACGTTCCATACAAACACGGAGTAAAAAAAAAACTATCTTCCACCAGCACGCCAGGGTCGGCACTGCAGAAGCGACAGTGATCTGTCTCCCTCGCAGGCTCACGTGCAGCTTCCTATGTGGCCATGGGCACAACAGCCAAACACCATGCCGCTGGAACTGTGAAGCGCACAATTCCATATAAAACTTTCTGTATCTTTTGCATAAACTGGGCGATGGCTATTGACATTAAGCTTAAGGATTATATACTGTACAAGTATAAAGAAAACATTAAAGAAAAAAGGACTCATTATATTAAATGTTATCGATAATATTAAATAAAAATAAGGAGTGCTGCAGTTTCACAGTGTCTGTATGCGAACCGCCACTGATCTAAAACAAGTTTTAAAGCGGTACTGCTGCATAATTCAAACAAAAATCCTTCGGTACTTGTAGCGCATCCTGTCGGAATGTAAGAGACATATGGAAGTACGTCATCAGTTTTGAAAGAAGTCAGGTACAACGTTCACTTATAGATTATCTGTGGCGACCTCAAGGTTATCGGTTTGCAAGGTGGATTTACAAAATACAGCTGTTTCTTATGTTTGCGAGACAGTCGTGCAACAAATGAACATTATGTGGTTAAAGAGCGGCCAAAAAGAGATACTTCCACTCATGGACAAAAAGATATTAAGCATGTTCCTTTAGTCAACCCTCAGCATGTTTTTTGTTACCTTTACATATAAAATTGGGGTTGATGAAGAATTTTATCAAAGCACTAGATAAAGAAGGAGTTAAATATTTAAGGAATGTTTTTACTAAGTTACGTGATGCCAAATTAAAAGAAACAATATTAGTTGAATCTAAAATTAAAAAAATTGATGTGGACACACGTAACTTCCTTGTACGCCTATTAAATTACGTATACACATTTTTTGCTGCATATCATTTAAACTTATTTCATTTGAAAGTGAGATACGATCCTACAATTCTCTAATAAAATGGACGGTTACACAATTGCTAAAATATTAATTTTTAATAACATCAAATATTTATACAATTAATTCAAGAATCTTACGTGAAATATTAGGTTAAAGTAAAACTCCCATTATTATTCTTTAAATAAATGTAAATCTTATCTCTATCAAATAGTATGGTTTTTTAAATTATTAAGATGTAACATCAATAGAATGAAAACAAAAAAAAAAAATAGGAGGAGGTTACTAAATTTTATAGCGATATTTATTATCAAGTAGACCGAAACAAATGCATAAATAAAAATAATACGATTCTAAATTATAATTTTCAGTTCATATTAAATAATCAGATGTTTCACCAACTCTATTACTTATACATATATGCAATACACATACACATTAAATTACACATACACATTTGTAAAAGTACATAAAATTTTATTTCACTAATAACTTCTGTTTTTTTCATTTTTTTTTTATTTTTATTACTATTACTGAATTATTATTTATTGTAAAATTTTTTTAACAGAGGTTAATTATTAATAAATCAATATATTTAAATTTTAAAAAAAGTCGGAAATGAAGCGTATTCGAACCGATGTGCCTTCCCCTTGTAAGATCCAAATATTTAATTAATTAAAATTTAATTTAACTATAACTCTGGAACTAATGAAAATATGTACCACTTATGATATATTGTTGAAATCTCTCAATGCAGTTAAGAAAAAGTCCAAAATCCAAACGATTTGGATTTTGGGCTTTTTTAGACACTTTTGGTCCAGTCGGTTGTAATTAAAAGGGGATGTTCACAACTAGATGTTACAGCAGTCCTAAATCCAAAATTTCAACATTCTGCGGCTAATTGTTTTTGAGTTATGTGAGATATGTACGTATGTACGTACAGACGTCCCACCGAAACTAGTCAAAATGTATTCAGGGATGGTCAAAATGGATATTTCCGTTTAAATCTGACAATCGATTTTTTTCGCAATCACAGTACTTCCTTTACTTCGTACAAGGAAGTAAAAATTACTCAATGATAAAAATTTTGACAAAATTTTGAATAACGTAGAGCTAACGGCATGAAAGTATTTAAGGAGTTTATAGTCTTCTGGGAAATAAAAAAGGAGAAAATACTGATCTTTTAGTGCAAAATCTTTTGTTAAACGATAAAAATTTTGGCTGCTGAATGTCATTAAAAATTCATTTTTTCAATTCCCTTCTTGACTTTTTCCCATCAAATTTTGGTGCTGCGGGTGATGAGCAGGGAACGCTTCCACAAAGATATATTGCAAATGGAGCAGCGTTACTAAGGCAGATGGAACGAATCGATGATGAGCGACTGCTGTTGGTTTCTACAAAGAGAGGACCCTAGTGCACACAAAAGGATGAAGTAATTTATATATTAGTTCACCACCTCCAGTTTTAGAAATATTATATCTTTTGTAGCTGCATTCTACTAGGGTTTATTTTATTTAAAAAGCCTAATAAAATATGAGTATTGAAATTAAATATAATAAATTACAAAATTGATTATCCTTATAAACTTGGTCACTTTCAAAATTTAATATTGTAAGATAATAATGGTGCATAACAAAACATGAAGGATGATGGAGAAAATCTGAGTTGATTTTCAGATTCAGTGCGCAAAATAGATGAAAATTCACTTATATCTGTTTCAGTTCCACATTTTTTTTCTAATTTATAGACCAGTGTAATTAAAAAAAAGCTGACAACACAGTTGTTGCTGATTCACGGCGTACACACACAAATTAATTAAAAATATTTATCATTTCATTTAAATATAATATTTTTTCTTTTATTTAATACAATAATCTAACTAAAGTGCGCGCGCACACAGAATTTAATTCGTGCGGACGTGGCGGTACTAGCGGCACTAACTAAACTAAACTAATTTCACAACTTACATAGAAAATATTTTGCTTGTACGGTTGGCAGACTATAACCGTGAGACTTAACACATCAGCTACCGAGTCAGCCGAGTGATCGAGTTCTAGACCCAGCCAAACAGAGCTACTTTTTTATACTTTAAATATTATTCATTTATTTAATTCTACCGCTCACCTGTAACGTCAAAACATAGCAGTATTTTAGAGCATTTTTTGGGGTGGGGGTGTGATTTTGCAAAAAACTTTTTTTTTGGAAATGTTGATATTTTTTAATCGTTATCAAATGTGCCTAAGAAAAATATGACCTTAATTAGGCGCAATCTCGAGATACTGCGGGTGACCTTGATCCACAGCCTCACCCACTTGACCTTTTACGTTGAAAATTTAATTGCATCAATGTCCCAAATACAGAAGTAATCTGACCGAGTTTGGTCAAAATCGGTTCAGTAGTTCTGAAAATATAAGATGAATTAGAGGTCAACACTGAACACACACGTATATACGAACATTAAAATGAGGAAAATTTCCATTTTGGTTTATTGGGTTCCTTAGGTGTAAAAACGTAAAGATTCGGTGAATACAGCATATGCCCAAATTGGATCGATTACAATACTTTCCTTCTAGACCTATAGCGCTATCTAGACGGAAAAGTAAAAACAGATATATACAAAAGGTACACGCGACAGCCATTTAGTAGAGTGAGTATCTGGACTGCCCGAGGACTTCTTGAATTGAAGTACGAAAAAATTTATTTTTTGAAAATGATAATGAAAGCATTTTATAAGAAAAAAAATGAATGCCTTACATGCATTTTCTAATATCGATTACGACCAACAGGACAAAGTGAGTCACAGAAACTTGACGATTTTAAAAATTATATAAAAAATATAATTTATCAAAGTATGTTTGATTATGTAATTTCAAGAAATATAACACCGTTTATTAGCGTAACTTTATTTTTTAAATAACATATCAGACAAATATCCTTCACAATTATCTATACATTGTTGCAGTCTGTCCCGCAGATTTCACATCGCTGCTTGTATCATATGTTATCTAGAGATTGCTCTGATTTCTTTCTGTATGGAGCATTGAGTTCTTTAATTTTGTTAGGTCTACTGATGAATACTTAGGCGCCATATAATTAAACTGAATAACGTATGACCTAATAACATATAAATATAAAACTAAAATAAGCGTTCATCCGAGCATGTCCATCCGTACTGAATGTACAAAACGACTTCTCTTTGCAGGATTCGGGCGCCGAATGCGTGCAGGTCGCTACGTCATAATGACCACTCCTTGCGGTATTATGACGTAGGACATCGCGTAATCTGATCGCCTGACGAAACTTGTTGGTGAGCCCTAGCCCTAGATAGGTAGCAGCACCCGACGGCACAACTGGAACGGAACAACAAGTTAATAAAATTTTCGTATTATGTTATCCACTCTGCTTCTTACGCTCACCTACATCTTGCACCATCATTATTTTATACAAATGAAAGTTCAAATCCTTGTGTGGAATTCTTTTGACACTTCTGTGAGATACAAGAAGAGCGGGAATGTGTTTTCCTGTTAAACGCCGAGAGCTTCTCACAATTGCATGCGTTATATTTTCAGGAGTTCTTACGAAGTGCTTAGGACTGAATTTTTGTTTTGGAAGCAGTAATTTGGAAATTTGTTATCAACAACTTATCGTAATGCGGCTAGAAATGGCACCGTGACGTAGAAAACTGATATGCTAATGGAATATCGTTATATATTATAAACGAAAAACAAATTTTTAAAATACATGTCCACTAAGAAAGTTCGGTGTGCAGAAATCGACTGCTTCACTGCTTTGAAATGGTGGCATCTAGTATGCAATGTGACAGCCATTTTGATTTCCATCTACACATCAGGGTTGACAACCTATTTTCCTTTAAAAAACCTCAAGTTTTCGTGACTTACTGTGTATTATTCAATTAGTTAAGAAACAGATCATAGCCCACAGGTAAATTATAAAAATCTACTTAAATAATTTATTTAAATGGCTTATATAAATAATAAAATTTGGATTTTTTTTGATTCTGAATACAGATCGAAAAAAGCCAAATCTTGTAATTATATTGCAGGAATTAAAAAATGTGATGTACTAACTATTGAAAATAATAAGTTTTATTTTTTCTTCAATGATATAACGAATATTGATATTATTTTTTTTTGGAACTATACACTAGAAAAATAATTTTACATTTTACAACAAAAAACTTAAAAAAAAGAAGCTAATATTACTATTTTTTTTTGGAAGTCATAATGTTAAAATGATAATATTAGATGAATGAAAGATTTGAAAATGTTATATGCTATTTGAAAATTTATAATTCAACAATGGTACGTTTCAAATATCTAAACATGTTAATTCTTTGAAATAATACAAGTCTGTTTTTCAATTTGTATTTATCGTATAATTAATTAATAATAATAATTAAACATAATAGGATTTTGAAAATACTAGTTAAAACTCGTTGTGACGGAATACATTTCTAAGATGATTTATAGTTCCATGTTTTGAAATAATTGCCGCCATGGTACAGTAACTTGGTAAGGTTTAATTATTCTATAATAACTTGCTGGTCCATATTTTGTAATAAATGAAATACAATTATGTTTAAAAATATATTTTGATAAGTTTAACGTTCATTACATGTTTTACATTTAATTAAATTTGATTTGTATATTACATCGTTACAGAATATATGTAATTTACTATATGTGCATGTTTACTGTATGAATGCTTAATTTAGACGGAATCTATTTTATTGCGGAGCCCCGGCTTTTATAACATGGATGGAACCGCGAGAGCCGCCAGAAGCACTTTGAGCCGTACGGCGCTGAGTGATTCGTCAGGAGCTCCGGTTCAACATAACTGCCAGCCATAAATCATATGATAATTTTTTTTTAGTTTAACAATGTAACTGAAATTATTAGAGAAATTTGAAATAAGTTACATACATGAATATAAATGTGAAATCATAGTAATGTAAATTAGATTTTAAACGTTAATACAATGTTTATGAGCATGTTAAAAATTACATTATAAGAATATAAATCAAATGAGATTAAAATAACATAGTATGAAGATGTAATGAAATGTAGTAGAAATAATGAAGATGGACCAGTGAATGTGAAAATAGGAAGAGAAATGATTATTATAATTTGTTTAGATCAAAAATTAATTTAAACGTCAGGAAAACATTTTTAAAAGTATATGTTTGGAGCGTCGCTTTATATGGAAGTGAAACTTGGACGACCGGAGTATCTGGGAAGAAAAGATTAGAAGCTTTTGAAATGTGGTGCTATAGGGGAATATTAAAAATCAGGTGGGTGGATAAAGTGACAAACGAAGAGGTGTTGCGGCAAATGGATGAAGAAAGAAGCGTTTGGAAAAATATAATTAAAAGAAGAGACAGATTTATGGCCACATATTAAGGCTTCCTGGAATAGTCGCTTTTATATAAGAGAGGTCAGGTAGAAGGAAAAAATTGTGTAGAGGCAGACAACGTTTGGAATATGTAAAACAAATTGTTAGGGATATGGGATGTAGGAGGTATACCGAAATGAAACGACTAGCACTAGATAGGAAATCTTGGGGAGCTGCATCAAACCAGTCAAATGACTGAAGACAAAAAAAAAGTATGAAAATGATTACATCAATAAAAAATATTATTTAAATCAATCATTTGAGATTTGTAATAGGCATAATTTATGCACAGTGTGGATGTGTGTTTTGCTGCAACTAGATTGCATAAATTTTTAAAGTAGTTAATAAATTCTTGAACCTAGGTTGTAGATCTCTGCCCGCTATGAAGAATCATACTTGGACAGATTGATAAGAATTTGTTTGTTAGTGGAAGTAGTTTTGTTCTTCGTTTGAATATTTTGATTGTAGCCTTAAATCTTGGTAAGGATTACGTTTATTATTACTATCAATATTATTATCGTTTTTATTTTTAATACTATTTTGATAATCAGGATTTTGTTATCCTTGTGAATAAGGTAACGCATTTAAATGTATATTAATGTTAAGATTCGTTTTTGGTTCACGCGATTTCTTATGTTGTGAATTGAAGGTTTTCGTTGGCATTTGTAGGTTTTTCGTAAAGTCAAATCGTTTTTTTTTAGTGGTTAAAAAGAGTCTTTCCCTTTCAGATACCGTATGTTTATGCTTCAATTGAAGAATCTTCTCTTGAGATAACTTACGCGATCTATATTGATAATCCTGTCACCTCGTTGCGACAGATATTTCTGATTATCATCGATATTTGATGATCTAGTTTATTCTTAGAATATTGTTTATTATTATTTTAAAATTGTTTGGTCGATAATATCGGTATTCTAGGTTGTGATTTCTCAACAACAAAATGTCTTTCGATGTTCGACCTTTGTTGTCTCATCAGGATTTGTTGATGCCCAGAATATCATGAATCATGTTCGTTTAACTCTCCTTCTATTATCTTTTTCTTCATTACATTTCAAACAAATGTATATGATTGAGCTCTACCAATTTTTCTCCGCGACTGATTCTTAGATAAACAACGGGTATTAGTTTAAGATTTGTTACCTTTTAATTTAGAATCGTTAATTTTGTCCATATGGATGAGTGTATTGTTTTTCTTAGCACAAATCTTACATCGAGGTTTTGAATAACACTGAATAATAGAATGGCTTTTATACAAACAAATAGAAAAACAATTATCTCCCAAAAAGGCTTTACAATCATAAATGGACAAATTTAAAATTCTTCACACGGGTATAAAGAATTATTTGAATGATAAAACAAACATTGGTTAAAGTTAGATTTTGAATAATAACCGAGATTATTTCTTTATATTGGTTGTTAGCAGAAGGTAAAGCATTTGGTAAAAGTTTTAGTTGAATTATTGTAGCGCTTTACTCTGACATTGTTTCTTGTATTCACTTGCGTATTTGAAGTATCAACGTTAACGTTTTCGAAAAGTTGTCGTCTCGTGTTGAGAAATTCTATAAAGTCTTTAAAGGTGGTAAACCTTTGATTTGACAATTTCTCATTCCACAGTCTTAAAGTGTTATAATCCAATTTAAATGTTAGACATTAGACTACTATAAATTCATATGTATTAACAGGAAGTTGCATCGCTACAGGGGAATTTACATGTGAGGATATTTCATTAATAAAATTAGACAAAGCATCTACAGATTCTCTTTTTATAGAATCTGACCTTACGATGCAATCAGCATTATGAGATGCAACTAAATATTTGTTATCATATCGTGTCTTTAGTAAATCTAAGCAATCACATAATTGTCATTCGTTATTGAAAAACTTTTAAAGGCTTCATCCTTATAGAAATGAATGTAAATAATGTAATTTTTGGATATTAGATAAATAATTTCTATTATGTACTAAATCATTAAATTTATTAAAATAGTTCTGCCACTCTAACACATTACCTCTAAACAAAGGTATATTAATGGGTTGCAGTTGTGTTTGAATGCTGTATTTGAACTAACGTTTTGATTAGTATACTTTTGATTATTATTAGTATTATTTATGAACTGTTGTAATTTGCACTCTATAATACACAAGTATTTCTCGACTTGTTCACGATCCAATGATAAAACATCATCGCCAAATTCCATTTCAAGTTTTAATTGAATGATGTCATATTTGCCTTGTAAATCAAGAAGATTCCTTAACTTAATTTGCAAGGCGTGACTATCACCTTATGAAGGACCAAATTTGTCAGTGAATGTGGCAATTTTAATTATAAAGGCCTTTAATGACCCTCTTTGTTTAACGAATTGTTCCTTTACCATAATAATAATAGTAATAACTTAAATTAACAACGTGAACTGTTAAGAAAGTAAATGAAATGTGAAATGAATCGAATGATATTAGATAAATGATGAAACAATGTAAGTTAAATTAATAAGTTAAAAAGGTATTACGGAAATGATGTTGTAGGTCTCATCGTTGCGAGTTCTTTTATTGTAACAATTTGTTGATTATAAAGATTCCTATAATTTAGATTATATCCGTCCTACTGGAAGACTAAAAAGATGAATTTTCAAATTTTCCGATGATAGAAGGAACAAAAATGTTGAAATAATTGCCGCCGTTGTACAATATCTTGGTTAGGTTTTATAACTACATACATAATAACATACATACATTTTATAACATCACATTTAATAACATTACATTACATTTACATTGACATTATAATACATAACATAACATAACATTGTTACATTTTATAATAACTTGCTGGTTCATATTTTGTAATAAATAAAATAAATTGTTCAATTATGTTTAAAAGCACATTTTCATAAGTTATAACGTACATTACATGTTTTATATTTAATTTAATTTGATTGGTATATAAGATTGTTAAAGAATATACGTACATGTTTACTGTACGAATGCTTAATTTACACAGAATCTATTTTTTTAGTACGGAGCCGGCTTTTATAGCGTGGATGGCGGCAAGTGAACCGTCAAGAGTGTGTGAGTCGTACGGAGCCGAGTGAAACGTCAGGAGCTGCATCTCATTAACACCATGAGTTTATATATATATATTCTTACCACATATATGCCTAATTTAATATCGGCGGAAGAACACGGTAGCAAATCAGATGTGAGTTGCGCACAGTATACGTACGCGCTGATACAAGAATTACTACAGCCGCACAGATGACCGCGCATTTCTCCCACCGTAGAGGCGCTGCAGCTCCATAACTCTCAGGCTTCAATAAAAGAGCGTGCACGAGAGTGAATTTTCAATTCATATCAACCCCACCTGGAGAAGACCAAGAAGAAGAAGAAGAAGATGGAGGAAGATAGAAGAAGTTCCCTGGCCTCGACGTGGCACCTCCCGTCGGATACCAACATCCCGCCGGAGCAGCAGGCCTGACCGGCCCGCTGAGGGAGCAGCGGGACGCCGACGCTACCTTCCCGCTCCAGCTCGCCGGGCTTCAATCCCCCACAAGTATTCTATTGTTTGTTTGTATTCTATTGTTTCTTCAATTCGAGCCTATACAGCTCGTCATCCTCAATATTTCGAGATTTCTCTTAATGAAAATTTAAATTTTTTAGGCACATTTGTTAACAATTAAAAAGAATTTTTCCAAAAAATAAATCACAACCTCATCCCTAAAAAATTCTCTAAATATACTACTGGCTAAGTGGGTGTATTGTGTCATTAGTGCCCATCTCACCACAAGGAGCGCTAGGGTAGCACTGACGTACAGCTGCTGTAGTCTTCATTCTTTCTTTTTCTGTTTAGCCTTCGGCACCAGCTTTGTTGTAACGTCACAGATAAGCGGTAGAATTAAATAAATTTGTAGTATTTTAAGTGTAAGAAAGTATTTAAAGTGGCCTCTAGTACTGTCATATCCGCGCCAATTAAATACAGCATGTACCTGTGCTTTAGTTATAATCACTGAATTAAATAAACCAAAAATATATTATATTTAAATAAAATGATAAATATTTTAGTTTAAGTTGTGTGTGAGTGTAAGTGTGTGTGTGTGTGTCTCTCTCTCACTCTCTCACTCTCTCTCTCTCTCTGTTGTGTGTGTGTATGTATATATATATATATATATATATATATATATATATATATGTGTGTGTGTGTGTGTGTGTGTAAGCCGTGCATCAGAAAAAAGCCGCGTGATGGGAAAGTCCTACATCTGTGTTGTCAGTTTTTCTTTTTTAATTACCTTTATAAAAAGTTTCTACAAAAAATCGAAGTAAATATTCGCAATTCTTACTATTCGTGTGTTTATTTTTTTTAAACTATTAAAAAGTTTTATTATTTAAAATAAGAGGATTGAATTGGGGTTTGAAATATATTGTGATGAGAAGACAGACGCTTTGAATAACATGAGGGAAACTAAAATTAAAACGACTGGATTAGACTTCTAAAAACTGTTAACAAGAGCGCAAGACTGAAAGAAATCTCAACGGTTTTAACCAAGGCCTAAAGCCTCTTCAATTTAAGGTGATTACAGGAAAAATCCAAATAATTTAAAATAAATCACCTATGTCTTATATACGATTTGTAAAATAATAAAGTTTATTTTATTTTTGCAACATTATTTACATCACTGGTAAAAATTCCAGTTAAAAAAATACTAAACAAATAAAAGGAAACGATTATTAAATAAATTTATAGCTATTTTAATGTCTAGTTGGAATTAGACATTTTTAGAATTTTCTATAAAATTGTCAGTAGGGTAATAATCTACCAAAGAAAATTTTTTTGTGTGTGTTTAACGTCTAGCTCAACCATTAGGTATTGCTCCATTAAATGAGATGAATGAATTGTTTACTATGATGAATGATTCGCCGTTTACTACGGTAACAATATAATCTGAATAGAAAAGCCGATAAAAATTAGACCAGTAAAAACAATTGAACTTTTATGTATCTCAGATTACATTTATCATTAAACGCCCTAGCCCGTTACTACGGTGACAATATAATCTGATGAGAAAAGCCAATAATAATTAGACCAAAGAACAAATTTTGTCGTCTTCCGTATTTCAGATTACAGTTATAATTTAACGACCTCGCCAGTTAATGATAATAAAATGTAAATAGAAAAGCCGATCAAAATTAGACCAATGAACAAAAACTTGAAACCCTACGGTTCCTACGGTAACAATAAAATCTTAAAACAAAAACCGATAAAGATTAGAGCAATGAAAACGACATGTCCTATTGCATATGTCAGGTTACAATGATCATTTAACGCCCTCGACGGTTACTATGGTAACAATATAACATGATAAGGAAAGCCGATAAAAATTAAATCAATGAAAAGAATTGTCGTCTTCCATATCTCAGATTAAAGATATCATTTTTCACTCTCGCCAGTTACTACGGTAAAAATAAAATCGAAACATACAAGCCGATACAAATTAGACCAATGAAAGCATCTCGTTTTCGCCCATGTCTTAGATCACGGTTATCAGTTAACGCCCCTGGCCGGTTAATACGGTAACAATATAGTATGAATAGAAAAGCAGGTAAAAATTAGACCAATAAAAGCGTTTTGTCCTCGTCCATATCTTAGATTACGGTTATCGATTAACGCCCCTCGCCTCTTACTACGGTAACAATAACATCTGAATAGAAAAGCCGACAAAAATTAAACCAATGAAAGCGTTTTGTCCTTGTCCGTATCTTACATTATCGTTATCGGTTAACGACCCTCGACTGTTACTATAGTAACAAAATAATCTGAAAAGAAAAGCCGATAAAAATTAAACCAATGAAACCGTTTTGTCCTTGTCCGTATCTTAGATTACGGTTATCGGTTATCCCCCCTCAACGGTTACTACGGTAACAATAAAATCCGAATAGAAAAGCAGATAAAAATTAGACCAATGAAAGCGTTTTGTCTTTGTCCGTATCGTAGATTATGGTTATCAGTTAACGCCCCTCGCCGGTTACTACGGTAACAATATAATGTGAATAGGAAAGCCGATAAAAATTAGACCAATGAAAGCGTTTTGTCCTCGTCCGTAGATTAGATTACGGTTATCGGTTAACGCCCCTCGCCAGTTACTACGGTAACAATAACATCTGAATAGAAAAGCTGATAAAAATTAGACCAATAAAGCGTTTTGTCCTTGTCCGTATCTTACATTACGGTTATCAGGTAACGCCCCTCGCCTGTTACTACGGTAACAATAACATCTGAATAGAAAAGCTGATAAAAATTAGACCAATAAAGCGTTTTGTCCTTGTCCGTATCTTACATTACGGTTATCAGGTAACGCCCCTCGCCTGTTACTACAGTAACAAAATAATCTGAATAGAAAAGCTGATACAAATTAAACCAATGAAAGCGTTTTGTCTTTGTCCGTATCGTAGATTATGGTTATCAGTTAACGCCCCTCACCAGTTACTACGGTAACAATAACATCTGAATAGAAAAGCTGATAAAAATTAGACCAATAAAGCGTTTTGTCCTTGTCCGTATCTTACATTACGGTTATCAGGTAACGCCCCTCGCCTGTTACTACAGTAACAAAATAATCTGAATAGAAAAGCTGATAAAAATTAGACCAATAAAGCGTTTTGTCCTTGTCCGTATCTTAGATTACGGTTATCAGGTAACGCCCCTCGCCGGTTACTACAGTAACAAAATAATCTGAATAGAAAAGCCGTTAAAATTAAACCAATGAAAGCGTTTTGTCCTTGTCCGTATCTTAGATTACGGTTATCGGTTAACGCCCCTCACCTGTTACTACTGTAACAATATAATCTGAATAGCAAAGCCGATAAAAATTAGACCAATAAAGCATTTTGTTTTCGTCCGTATCGTAGATTATGGTTATCAGTTAACGCCCTTCGCCGGTTACTACGGTAACAATATAATGTGAATAGGAAAGCCGATAAAAATTAGACCAATGAAAGCGTTTTGTCTTTGTCCGTATCGTAGGTTATGGTTATCAGTTAACGCCCCTCGCCGGTTACTATGGTAACAATATAATGTGAATAGGAAAGCCGATAAAAATTAGACCAATGAAAGCGTTTTATTCCTCGTCCGTATCGTAGATTATGGTTATCAGTTAACGCCCCTCGCCAGTTACTACGGTAACAATAACATCTGAATAGAAAAGCTGATAAAAATTAGACCAATAAAGCGTTTTGTCCTTGTCCGTATCTTACATTACGGTTATCAGGTAACGCCCCTCGCCTGTTACTACGGTAACAATAACATCTGAATAGAAAAGCTGATAAAAATTAGACCAATAAAGCGTTTTGTCCTTGTCCGTATCTTACATTACGGTTATCAGGTAACGCCCCTCGCCTGTTACTACAGTAACAAAATAATCTGAATAGAAAAGCTGATACAAATTAAACCAATGAAAGCGTTTTGTCTTTGTCCGTATCGTAGATTATGGTTATCAGTTAACGCCCCTCACCAGTTACTACGGTAACAATAACATCTGAATAGAAAAGCTGATAAAAATTAGACCAATAAAGCGTTTTGTCCTTGTCCGTATCTTACATTACGGTTATCAGGTAACGCCCCTCGCCTGTTACTACAGTAACAAAATAATCTGAATAGAAAAGCTGATAAAAATTAGACCAATAAAGCGTTTTGTCCTTGTCCGTATCTTAGATTACGGTTATCAGGTAACGCCCCTCGCCGGTTACTACAGTAACAAAATAATCTGAATAGAAAAGCCGTTAAAATTAAACCAATGAAAGCGTTTTGTCCTTGTCCGTATCTTAGATTACGGTTATCGGTTAACGCCCCTCACCTGTTACTACTGTAACAATATAATCTGAATAGCAAAGCTGATAAAAATTAGACCAATAAAGCGTTTTGTCGTTGTCCGTATCTTAGATTACGGTTATCAGGTAACGCCCCTCGCCTGTTACTACAGTAACAAAATAATCTGAATAGAAAAGCCGTTAAAATTAAACCAATGAAAGCGTTTTGTCCTTGTCCGTATCTTAGATTACGGTTATCGGTTAACGCCCCTCACCTGTTACTACTGTAACAATATAATCTGAATAGCAAAGCCGATAAAAATTAGACCAATAAAGCATTTTGTTTTCGTCCGTATCGTAGATTATGGTTATCAGTTAACGCCCCTCGCCGGTTACTACGGTAACAATATAATGTGAATAGGAAAGCCGATAAAAATTAGACCAATGAAAGCGTTTTGTCTTTGTCCGTATCGTAGGTTATGGTTATCAGTTAACGCCCCTCGCCGGTTACTATGGTAACAATATAATGTGAATAGGAAAGCCGATAAAAATTAGACCAATGAAAGCGTTTTATTCCTCGTCCGTATCGTAGATTATGGTTATCAGTTAACGCCCCTCGCCGGTTACTACGGTAACAATATAATGTGAATAGGAAAGCCGATAAAAATTAGACCAATAAAGCGTTTTGTCCTCGTCCGTATCGTAGATTATGGTTATCAGTTAACGCCCCTCGCCGGTTACTACGGTAACAATATAATGTGAATAGGAAAGCCGATAAAAATTAGACCAATGAAAGCGTTTTGTCTTTGTCCGTATCGTAGATTATGGTTATCAGTTAACGCCCCTCGCCGGTTACTATGGTAACAATATAATGTGAATAGGAAAGCCGATAAAAATTAGACCAATGAAAGCGTTTTATTCCTCGTCCGTATCGTAGATTATGGTTATCAGTTAACGCCCCTCGCCGGTTACTACGGTAACAATATAATGTGAATAGGAAAGCCGATAAAAATTACAGTTATTACAGCCGATAAAATAACATTATTTACATCACTGGTAAAAATTACAGTTAAAAACATAATAAACAAATAAAAGGAAACGATTTTTAAATAAATTTACGGCTACTTTGATGTCTAGTTGGATTTATTTTTTTATAATTTCCTATAAAACTGGCGACATTTCATTTTTATTCGACTTATACTTACATTCGTGTAATAATCTACCAAAGGTAATTTTTTTTTTGCGTATGTTTAACCTCTTTCTCCACCATTACGTATTGCATCATAGGATGAGATGAATGATTTGTAGGGTCTGTGAAAAAACCATGCCTGACCGGGATTCGAACCAGGGACCTCCGGATGAAAGGCCGAGACGCTACCAATCGCGCCACGGAGGCCACCCACCGTAGGTATTGTTTAAGAATATTTAAATAACGTACACGAAAAGATTAAGTAAACCTGTTTGAACACTCTTTCCTTCATCCTTACATAGTTTTTCGACGGTCAGTGAAGTATAGGGATGAGATACTGAGAAGTGCTATATTTCCAAGTGATTTGAAATTTAAGAAACTTTATACCGAGCGGATCTTTTTGATTAATTAAGTATAATTGATATAATAATAATAAAAGACGACTTACTAATGGGGAAGAATGGTGACTCATACCAAACCATGAAGTACATAAAGACGTAGAACCAGCTCTAGACTACTTTAGAAAGAGAAGAATTCTTCTTCTTTGGATATATAATAAGAACAGAACCGAACAGGATCGGCAGGAAACTGGTCGAGAAATACTGGAAAATGTCTAAAACACCGACCTGGATAACCAAAATTAACCAAGATATGCAAGAACTAGAAATCACAATAGAAGATTTACGAAACAAAACTGATAATATAAAAATATTAGAAGAAGCTAACTCCAGATTTAAAATTAAAGAAAAGAAAAAAAACGACGAAGGTTTATTCAGAAGAACTCAAAAAAGCAAGATCTGACAGAATGAAGTATTGGGAAGTAATCAAAAAGAAAAAAAAAGGAAAAGACGAACCAAATTTGACTAAAGTGGTCCACTGTGACCTCAAAATCCTCAAAAAAGGATAATTTTACGAATAATATCATTATAAATATTTTAAATAAGAAAAAAAAAATCATAAAATTTTTTTAAATTTTTTTATGTTTCAACTTATCGACTTGAAATTTATAATATTTCTTTGTTTTCCGAATTAAGTGAATTAGGAAGGCAACATACTTTAACATTCATTGGAAGGTTAGGTGGTTATTTACTCCCGATCTCTAAAAACTGAAGTTTAACCAACGTTTTTGTATTTACCCTGACTCTTAAAGTTCGACTTTTAAATTTGCCGAACTAATTTTAAAAAAACAAAAGTTTTCTAAAGGAAAGTTTATCAAAATAAACGATTTTTCAGACTAAAAAAAACCTTAGTAGATAATTTTTCAGTTTACTTTAAATTAATTTTTTTTTGTCGAAACAGCCCCCCTGAAAAATCAAGTAGTTTGAATTATTTTTGGTTCTTTCTTTATTATATATTAAGACAAAACTCCTTTCCAATAACAGGATTAAATTTGTATATTTAATTATAATTTTATACGTTTAAAAACGTATAAATTTTAAAAGATTATTTTAAAAAGTAATTTTCTTTTCGGAAAATTAAAAAATAAGTTATGGTATATATAGGTAACTTTATCAGTAGTGAAATGAATAACTTTTAAGCTCTACGAAAATCTAAGAAAGTTCAACAAAGACCATATATATGATCATATTCTAATTAATTCCTAAATCTTTAACATGCATTCATTATTATAATTGTGTGAACTGTTTCATTTATGTCGCAGGAAAAGACTACACGAGAAACTTTATAATTATTTTTAAAATTATAAGAACTGCACGATAATTGACTTTTTTTTTAGAGGAAAAGTTAAAATGAAACGTGGCGTTATGTAGTTTACTGTAACAATAAACATACATAACCATCAAACTCAAAATAAACGAGTAAATACGTCGAGTCGAGTAGAAGTTTTACTGGCTGTGAGATGTTTTAAGATTTGATTGCTACTGCTCATACTACTGACATGAATGACTCGGTACCGGTGTGGTCTGCTTTGACACAACGCTTCTACGGACAAACTTTAAATTGGATTATTTTAAGGATGAGAAACAAACTCATAGAAATCTGCAAAAGGAAGCCGGTAAAAGTTGTAAGAAAGTTTAATGAAAATTTGTTTGTGTTAAGGAAAACGGATTTAATTAGAATAATATTTGTTTTTGAGGGTAGAAGATGATTCGTCACTAAAATGTGTACGAAGTTAAAACAGCAGAATACTCAAAGGAATAGTATATAAGAAAGACCGAAAGAAAAAGGAATAGACTGAGAAAAAGAGATGATGAAACAGTGGAAAGAGAATGTTTTGATTTTCACAGTGAGCAATTAAATAGAAATTAAATTATGCAAATTGCTTACTAAATGATTTTTAAACACCATTTAACAGTCTTTTAGATTACGTACTTTATAATAATCAAAGTGAACAGTCGGCAATAAATGAATTATTTACACTTTACCCGAATACGTTTTCAATCTTAACTGTAAACTAACAATTTATTTACGAATGGAATTAATAAAACTACTTTTATTAACGTAAAATTAAATTAAAATATTCAAAAATATTACAAGTCAAACTAAATAAAAAATAAAAAACTGATATGGACAACACATGACTTCCTTGTACTCTTATTAAATTACATATACGCATTTTTTTAAATTGAAAAGTATATAAAATTTTGTTTCATTAATAATTTATGATCTTTTTTCAGATTTTTTTATTGTTATTATTGAATTATTATTTATCGTAAACTTTTTTACAATCAGGGATTAATATTATTAATAAATCAATATATTTAGATTTAAAAAAAAGTTAAAACAAAGGAGATGAAGTCGGATTCGTACCGATGTGCCTCCCAAATGAGAGCTTATTACTGAATTTAAGAAAAAATCCAAATACCAGTTTTTTTTTAATTTTGGGCTATTTTGGACAGTTTTGGTTTAAACAAATATTTACAACAATTTAAATCCAACCGAGGTATTAAACCAAGACGGCAAATTATTAGACACACATTCTTTGGATTACTTTTCCTACAACCTACAGAAGTACCGGATGCTTATACAGAACCAATTAGTAGCCCAACAAATGAAAATGCGTTACTTACATTGTGGACACATATATTGATACCTCAAATTTCCCCTCTCGAGTGTGGGGATTCTCGAATGTGTAATCATTCAGCCTACTGATGAGGCGTTGCGTTGCCGAAAACAAAAAATGGAGTTGAAACTTTTCATCGGCATTTCAAATTATTATTCCACCCACAAAACCCATCTAATATATTAGTATACTTCTTGAACATCTGAAAGAGTTAGACAGTGAAACATTAACAGTGAAAAGACATCACTGGTTTCAAAAGAAAAACGGAAATTGGCAAAACCGAAGCAATATTTGTACGATTATACAAACAGAAGGTTTTTCCAGCCTACAATACAGATGTTTCGGATTACAGCCTATTATTTCAGAAGTTGCAAAGAAAATGAAACATTTGGATACACCAACGTAAATTAGGTATAACATAACAATGGCCGACATTTTAAAATCTGCCAATTTAAATCGCCATTAATTTACTTAAATTGGAAAGAAAAAGATTTTCAAACTTTTGGATGTCAATAACTTTTATACCGTAAAAGTTATATAAAATCTGATTTCAGAAAAGAATTCCCGGTAAAATTTCAATCTTTTATGATACGTCACATGACCCCCTATCCTTTCCATTTTACCAGGAATTCATTTCTGAAATCAAATTTCACACAACTGTTACGGTGTAGACGTTATTGACATTCAAAAGTTTGAAAATCTTTTTCTTTTGCAGGAGATATATGGTGGATTTGACGAAGGAAGAGGGAATTGAGGTGATCCTGATGTCTGGTGAACGAAGCAGTTGAATCGTTGCAGCAGAGTTCAACAGGCGCCACCCAGAGAGACCACCGATTTCGCATATCACTGTTGCATGTCTAATATCCAAATTCAAGGAAACTGGAAATGTGTCCGACAGGCGACGTAGTGTTTATCCCAAAATGTCCACTGATGAGACAACTTCGACGATGGTCTTGGCTACCTTTGCGAGGAGCCCTCAACGTCTTGCAAGTGAAATTAGTGTTAGTCGTTCCTCCATTCTGCGTATTCTTCATGGCAATAAATGGCAGCCATTTAAGATGCAAATGCTGCAAAATCTTTCTGAGGATGACCCAGACAGATGTGTCGAGTCCTGTACGTGGGCATTACTTCAATATCAGAACAACACTACATTCCCACAGAGTATCCTACTCAGTGACGAGGCAATTTTTTATGCCATTGGCGAAGTGAACCGGCAGAATCACCGATATTGGTGTGATGAAAATCCTCAGTGGATTGACTCATCCAGTGTTGTTGGAGATGTTAAAATTATGGTGTGGAGTGGGATACCCTTGTAGTTGGACCAATCTTCATCGATGGAACTCTTAATTCCGAGCGATACTTGGACATGCTGAGAGACATTGTCTTTCCTTCCCTATTAAATGAAGATGGAACATTCTCTTCGTTTTTTCAACAAGATGGTGCTCCGCCACACTTTGGGCTAAATGTTCGTCAGTGGCTCGATATCCAGTTGTCTGGGCAATGGATTTGTTGGGTGTGGCCCAGTGGAATGGTCACCAAGAACACCCGTCCTCACACCTATGGACCTTTATTTGTGGAGGCATTTTAAGCAACTTGTTTACACAGAAGATTCGTGATGTTCACCATCTGAAACAAAGAATTACGCCGTGCTGCACGGAAATCGCACCAGAAGTACTTCTGCGAGTGTCTGCTGACTGGCTTAAGCGATTGGAGTTATGAATTCAACAAAACGGTGGATATATTGAACACATCATGTAGCCATCCAGTGTCAATTTTGGATTCCAATAACTACTATACCGTAACAATTATGTGAAATATGACTGCAGAAATGAATTCTTTGTAAAACTGTTTTGATACGTCACATGACCCCCTTCCCATTTAAATAAATGGACGACGATTCAAAATGACGACCATTGTTGTGTTATGCCCCAAAAGTGGGCCCTCATACTTATTTACGTTGGTGTATCCAAATGTTTAATTTTTTTTTACAACTTCTTAAATAACAGGCTGTACTGCAACTGTTGGACCACTCTATATATTACAATTATCGGTCGAAAAATCCACATTCGGAGATGTATAAAACTTTTCTTTAATGCGACGTTGCCATTCTCTACTCTTGGTGAGAAATTTATACTTTTGACCAACGTTATTTTTGTTAATTTTTGTTTTTTCCTATTTATTATCAATTTTTGTCCTAAGTCCCCTACTCAGTTCTGGGGAGGGTTATAGTTCGGTAGTCTTTTCATCAGTATGATTCATGACCTTAAAATAATTCAAAATGAACAGGAAGAACCTCTAAAGAAAAATAAAAATATATGAACTTTTGACTTTATGACTTTTTCAAATGAAACCTTAAGTGTAAATATACCTTATATACCTTAAGTATAAATAAATTGCTTACTATTTTACAATATTTTAAATAAAAATAAATCAATTGTATGGTTTAAAATCAGACATTCAGCGCTGCCTATGGGCAGCTTTAGTATTCTGTATACTATCATTCGGAGTTGGACAGTCTTAGAGTATACATGCACGCCAGTACGGCCTCTGCATTATAGTAATATAGTTTAATATTGTTAATCTTATAAATATAGTCTTTTCAGTTATCAATCAGTGTGTAATTATTTTATTTTATGTATACTACAGTCCATTATTCTGCTACAACGTACAGCCCGTAACATCAATATTCCAAAATTTATCACTTAAATTTTTATGCCCCTTTAGCTTAGATCGCGGGCAAATTTGTTACTTTATATTCCATTTGTTAGGGCCACTCTACAATTAAATTCACATTTTCTTAAAATACTTTTATTAATAAATGGTTTAAATGTTTTTTATTCTTTTTCTGACAGTTATGTAAATTTATGTAAAATAATGTTTTTATCTTGTTACGAATTTTTAAACATTTTTTCTCTTTACAATACTTTAATATCACTGCTTTTTTAACTTAATTAGTTCTGACTGTAGCTTTTATATTATACGCTTTTTTATATTTAGAAAACTTTAATTATTTTATTTTATTTATTTTTTGTTATTTAATCGGACACAGAAAATAATTTAATTTTAATTCTGTGAACTACAAAGTAGCTTTCAGTTATAATATAATTTTCTTAATTTTATTTGTAACTTCTTATGGAATGTTTTTAAGTTGATTTAAGTTAGGAATCTGCTCTTTATTTTTTTCTTCTTATATTGCCTAACTTAGACGACAATAAATATCTTAACGATTTTTCTCTTTTGACTTTCCTTTTTCCGAATATTTCTTCAATCTTTCTTCATGTTTTTGCTTTCTCTCTTCACTCCATCTGCGGTCGTATTTCTTTGTTGGTTCCTAGCAAACTTTGTTTTATAAAATAATATTTCTAAATTTATTTCTATTTATGATTATTTCTTCCGTGATATTTAGTTCTCTCATATTTAAAGGCTCATTAAACCAGGTGTTTTTAATTTTTTAGGGAAGGAAATTTTCCCGATCGTCGTATGTACGTGTGTGTGTTCGGGATGTTGGCCTCTAAATCATCAGAACTACCCGACCGATTTTGACTAAACTTGGTCAGATTACTTCTATACATAAGGCGTTGACGGCATTAAATTTTCAACATAAAAGGTCAAGGGGGTGAGGCTGTACAACAAGGTCACCCTCAGTATCTCAATATTTCGCTTGATTTAGTATAATTTTTCTAAGGCACATTTGTTAACAATTAAAATATAATATTTCAAAAAATATTTTTGGAAAATCGCACCTCCACCCCGAAAATGCTATAAATAAATTAGTGGCTGTGTGGGAACACTAGTGCTTTTCTCACCTCAAGGAGCGCTAGTGTAGCACTGACATACAGCTGCTGAAGTCGTTTTTCTTTCTTTTTCTGTTTAGCCTCCAGCACCAGCTGTGTTGTATCGTCTCAGGTGAGCGGTAGAATTAAATAAATAAATAAATAATATTTAATGTGTAAAAAATTATACAAACAAAAAATATTTAAAAAAAAGATAAATATTATAAATTATGTTGTGTCTTTATATGTGTGTAAGCCGGGTGAGAAAGTTTTACAACTGTGTTGTCAGCTTTTTTCTTCCATTCTGAAAAGATGTCCAATAAACAGTCTTCTTTGCCTTATAACAACTGAAAGTCTGTCATTAAATTTATAAAGTTCTTTATTTTTTTCTATTTCTCCAATTATTCTCTTCCATTTTAACTGGTTGTACTATTTTTCTAAATATTTTCCTCTTTTTCTTCTCTAGTTCTTCAATTTCGTCTCTCTTATTCCCGTATAAACACTCCTAATTTTTTATTAATTTTTATTTTCTCTAGAAATTAATTTTTTATTATATAAATGGTTTAAGTGATACGTAAGATTTGTTTTATTAGTTCTAACTTTATTCAATTCTTTATTTAAAACTTTGTGTTTAATTATTTCACCTACATAATTTTAATTTGTTCACTTTATTCATTTTACCATATTCGGTTTTTAAAGTCTTTGGAGAATTTTTAATACTCGTATTGGTCATAAATTAAGTTTTTTGAAAATAAATTTGTAATCTGTTTTTTCAGTTAAATTTTTAAAATATTAATTAGAATTTCTCCAGTTTTATTATCCGGAGACAAAATTGCCAAATCATCTGCAAAGACCGAACAATTTATTTATTTGTTTATGTATACCAGGTTACAGAGTAACAACATAGTGACGTCTATAGAGATGTTAAAGCATGTGTGCGAAGTTTGGAGTGTAAATGTATCTGGTATTGTGTAGCCTCGTACAGTCTCAGGTCAACCATTCCTGAGCTGTGTGATTGATTGAAATTCAACGGACAAAGAATACCGGTATCCACAGTCTAGCATTAAAATCCATATAAAAGCACCTGCCTTTACAAGTAGTCGAACCTTACAACTCGCGACTTTGAAAATCAGTTGATTTTGCGATGACGTGTTTAACCACCAGATAACCGGGCGAATTGATTTTGAGATTCTTATCCTTACTTCCTAGTTCAATTTTTTTTTTTAATTTTAAAACTTCCATCTGTTTGTTACATTACCTAATTATTTTTCCCAAGACTACATTAAACGGTAAGGGCGGTTGACCTTCATCTTACCTCTCACCCGTTTGGATTTCAGAAGGTTCAGAGCTTAGTCCTTGAAATTTTATTTTTGAAAAAGTTTTTGTACAGGTTTCTTTTACAAAATTCAACATTTTATTGTCTACTCCAAATTTCTCTTTGTTGAGCAACCTTTTTTTATCTATTGAATCATAGGCCTTTTTAAAATCCATAAGAGTAATTACAATATTTGTACTCCTTTTACAGTAATCTAGAATAATTGTTTTTAAAGTAAAGATTTTCTCTGGACCGACCCTTTCTGAAACCACCCTGGAATTCTGCAATGTGGATTTCTAATTGTTCTTCCATAGTATTTAATTTTTTTTTGTTGAGAAAATGTATACGTTCTTTCTTTTATATATATAAATATATATTTTTTTTTTTGTTGTAAATTATATAATATTTTGTATTTTTCAGCAATGAAGTTGTATGTCGGAGTCTTTGTATGAAATGTATAAATAAATATAACACATTAATTCTTATGTACAAAATAATTTAATTATTTTTATTATTATAATGTTTTAAAATCGTTTATATTGTTTAGTGTATATTGATATTATAAAACTAGAAAAAAGGCGCCGCTAAAACAGATGATTTTGTTAAATATTTTTGCCAATTGTAACTGAATAACTTTCATGAATTTAGCGTACTAACAACAAAAACAATTTTTACAACGAAAAGCTTAAAAAAACTGAACATTTTAGCTGTTTCCTTAGTTGTGATTTTTTAACAAAGCAAACCCCAATATTTTCCTCTTTTATACCCAAAACACAAATATAATTTTAGATAACTCGTTCGTATCAAGAAGTATAAATTCTACGAACGAATGAATCGTTCGTGTGCTTCATTGAAAATAAAAATCTGATGTGGACACCTCATGACTTTCTGTTTAAATTACATAAACATATTTTTAAAAGTACATAAAATTTTATTTCTCTAATAACTGATGAAAAAATTTTTTTTTATTGTTATTATTGAATTATTATTTATAGTAATTTTTTTTTTTTAGGGGCTAACGCCGTATTTTTCGGTGTATAAGATGCTTTTTTTACCTTAAAAATTCATCTTAAAAATGGTGTGCGTCTTATACAATGAAGGTAAAGAATGTTTCTTCTTTTCACAGTTATACGCCCTCCATTTTATGTTCTAAGATCTTTATAGCGGGTGAATGACGCGACCGAGTCGATGCGTGACCTTCACGTGACTGCTAGCACGTCTTTGGCTCAGAGCGGGGAGTCGCAATTTAAGTCGCGTAATCTCTTATCCGAGTAATCAGTTACAGACGTTTATCAGTACTGAGTTGACGTGTTGCGATAGTTTGAGTTAGTTTGATAGTTTTTAGTGATAAAAAAGTAGGTGACGTTCAAGTTACAAATTGCAGGTTGTAAATTAGCGGAAGAACACTGAAATAGGGAAGCTGAAACGCATTTTGGTGATTAGAACTTGGCGCGGTCAGAAGGAGATGTCGTTCAATTTGCATAAAGAAAAGCGAGCGGTACGTGATAAAGTTGCGACTTGGCCAGAACTCGAGACCGAAGTTTTAAATGGGTGCAAGAAAATCGGCAAAATGGTACTGCCATTTCAACAAAAATGATTCGTATACATGCAATCAAAGTAGCCTGTAATAGCATAATAGAAGATTTTAAAGATGGTGTTACCGTTTCATGAAAAGTAGTGGACTTTGTATGCGTACAAAAACAAAAATCAATCAAAAAATGCCATAAGAATACAAAGACAAAATTATTTCCTTTGATAAATATGTGATTCAGCAACGAAAAAATTACAATTTTGAAATAAGACAGTTAGCCAATCAATATATTTAAAAATAAAAAAATAAATGATAAAGAAAATGAAATGAAGTCGGATTCGAACCGATGTTTCTTCCTCTTATAAGATCCAAATTTTTATTAATTAAAGTTTTATTTGGCTATAACTCTGGAACAAATGGAAATAACTTATGATATATCGTGGAAAAGCTCTCAATGACGGCGATTAAGAAAAGGTCCAAAATCCACTTTTTTTTTGATTTTGGGCTTTTTTTAGAAGCAGCCCTAAATCCAAAATTTCAACATTCTACGGCTGAGATTTTTTGAGTTATGCGTGTGTACGTATGTACGTATAGACGTCACGCCAAAACTAGCTAAAATTGTTCCAGGGATGGTCAAAACGGATATTTCCGTTGAAATCTAAAAACCGAAATTTTTCGCGATTAGAATACTTCCTTGCACTTTACAAGGAAGTAAAAGTGCGTGCACGTACAGCAAACAACCACCAAGTCCACCATGTATTTTTTTTATTGGAGTGATTATACCAAGTTCTTAATAGACAGTTTAATTAAATAAAAAATAATTTCACTGAGCCATATAAATAAATTTTAAAAAAAATAGAAAAATAATTTTTTCTAGAATTTTTGTTGGTTATGGAATATAATAAAAATTAAAAAATCATCATATTATTTAATGATATACATGCAGCAAAAACCGCTACACAATTCTTTTAATAAAAACTATTTCTGTAGCACAACTTAACACTTTGAACATCACTTGACGATTTTTCGTCAGGTTCAGTTTTATGCTAAAATGATGGAATAGCAATTTTTCCTCAATATAAATTTATGCGAGAAAGACGATTTGGCGAAATTTCGTCATGGCAGTTCGCTTGATAGAGTTTACGTTTGTTATTGTTTAAAGTCATACGTGACATCGCTATTAATATTCGGATGATAAACAAAAATAATTATTTTGAACTTAACGAATGTTTGTTTTTATTTTTAGATAATACTTAATTCTGTTCGACGTGTAATACTTAAATATCATTCGTTTGTTATTGCTTTGAGTCGGCCGTGAAATCATAGTTCGTTTGGATTGAAAAACAATGGTTTATTTTAATTATTTAGTTTTTTACAATACTGTATTTATTGTTGTGTTGCATAGCACGTAGATAAGCCGAGAATACCGTACTTTTATCATTGTTTTTAGTAGTTTGAGATGTTCGGATCGTATTATTATGCTTATTTCATCTTAGTGTTATGTTTTATTTTTTCCGGCAGTATTTATTAGCGAGTTGCTAAAATACGCAAAATGGCAGTTATTTCGAACACCGAGTGAAATTGATCGGGAACTTAAGAATGTTCCAACTGATAATGATTTGTGTACAGACAGTTATAAAATACTTAATTTTACAAATTAACTGAAATTTATTAATTTCTTGGCAAAAATCATGAAATTTTCAGGTTTAATACAAAACAGGACAATAGTTTTAAAAATCATGATTCTTTAATGAAATTGTTTTTTGATTTTGAGTTAAGTAATTTCAAACTGGTTTTTTTTTTTTTTACTTCATTTTTCGGGTTATTTAATCTTTTTAAAAATGTTCGAATAATGTGACCGCAAAAAACATTATTACTATTTGATAGTGCATTAGTTTTCCTACAATTAAAAAAAGAAACTGCTAAAAAATATTGGTAATAAAAAATGTTATAAATTTTTTTGAAGAAGCTTTGAAGAAGAAGGGGGTACTGTACAGTTTTTTACCAACAATAGTCTAAGCATACAATTAAAAAAAAAAAAAATCGCACGAGAACAAAAAAAAATTGGTCCTCAAAGGGTTAAGTAATATTGCTCTACCGTCTGGAAAAACTTAGCTTTATCGGAACACACAAGAAAAATTAAGTTGAGTTTTACGACTTTAAGATCAATAATAAAATTTACGTCACGTATTGCAGAGATTAAGTAAAAACATATTTCTTGACCGGTAATGTGAAATATAATTATTTTTACGAACTTAATCCTCTATAACAATAATAAATGCTGCTGAATTTATTGTTTACGACAAAACTATTAAAAATATTACTTTTCTATTGAGAATAAAAAATAAATTATAAAATTAACAACATGTTTTTATATGTAACATAAATTATTATTTAAAGTAAGAGTACAGTAACGGGCTAACAATATAATGAATTTCTTGGCCGGTTGCAATATAACCCCTTTCTCTCCTGCTATTAATTAAGCTTGTATTAAAGGGCCCAGGTGGATGCCCTTTGCGCGTGCATTTACTCGTCTAAACGCTTTGAGTTACGACTATAAAACTGAAATGAACTTTAAATTATTCACACAATATTATGACTCCGTGGTTCGGTTACCGCTACTACTTCATCTCGCTCATCGACCTCAAAACACACCACCCACAGCTTTAACTGGATGTTTAATTCAAAAGTGAAGCCTCAGCTTTCTTCTCCCTTGAGATAGCTCACTAATACAACCGAAATTAACAGATTTATTACCTTTCCGACTAATGAAGGGAATTATTACTCGAATATTTGTTACTCAAACATCTTAGATCGTTAATCATCTTGTTAGGATTACGTAACCCAGTTTTGGATGTATAAAATAAATATGTAACGACGGTAATATATAACAGTTAGCTGTAAATTGAATAGATAACAATAAATAATTGGTAGATTTGTTTCGCCGTTGAATAAATAAATAATAAATTATCTCATTTTTATTTTTAAGGTTAAAGAAAATTATGGGAAAACCTTGTTGACAGCAGAATCATACCATTTTATTTACTCCCGATTACCAGTTCAAAACTATTAGAAATTTTTTATATTTCATTATAAGGGTGGAGAAGAGGAAACTCATGTTTTTAAATCTCTATTACTCAGAGGCGAGTGGGAATATTAACCTTCGGTGACCTCTGACGGACAGCTCAGACTACGCAGTTTCAGTCGCTATGGAGCATTGGAGGGTAGAGCGTCGTGTATTTGCTGTCGAGCAGTTTTTTTTTAGAAACAATGATTCTGTAGTCATGGTTCAACATCTTTTCCGTCGAAATTTTAACTTCGAACGTCGAGATACAGTTCCAAATAAAACACGATACACCGGTGCGTTGAGGCGTTTAGAAGTACTGGATCTGTGATGAATAAAAAATCACCTGGCCTTCCTCGTTCAGTCCGAACTCCGGAAATCGTAGACAGAGTGAGAAGCGCAGTTCTTGCTAGTCCGAAGGCTAGCAAGAACGATCCATTAGGCGACAGGCTATAGCGTTGAATATGTCAAGTCATTCGTTTCATCGGATCTTACACGGTGATCTCAAATTTCACCTGTACAAAAAAAAATGATCATCCAGCAGTTAACTGAAAGTGATTTTGTAGCATCATGAACGTCATTCTTACGGAAGATGCAAATGATGAGTAAGAAGCTCATTTCCATCTGGATAGCTATGTTTATGTACATAACTATCGGTATTAGGCGTCGGAAAACCCACATGAATTACACCAAAAACCTCTCCACAGCTCAAAAGTAACAGTGTTGTGCGGTGTCTCAAAGGTAGGGGTTATTGGTCCTTACTTATTTGAATAAGTGAAAACCGCAGTTACATTGACATCAGCGCTCTACATTGACATGTTAAACAACTTCCTGCATCCAGAACTGGAAAGGCATCGGTTGAACATGAGAAAAATTTGGTTCCAACAGGACGGTATTAGAGTTCACACGGCGAGAGCATAGATTGAAGTTATTCGACAAATGTTTCCTGGATGTGTCCTGGATATGATTTGGCGATCGCTCCCGATCTATCGATTTATGACCTCTTTTTGTGAGGCTGCCTGAAATCAAGAGTGTACGTGAACAGGCCACACACAGTCGAACACTTGAAAATTTTCATTGGTCAAGAAATTGAAGCTGTGTCGAATGAAATGTTGGAGAAAGCCGTGCAGAGCTTTGAGAAGAAGTTCCGAATTTGTATCCGACGAGAAGGATGTCATCTTACTGACATTATATTCGGATCTAATTAAGGTATGTTGATTTTAAAAATGCAATAAATTATTATTATTTAATGTAAAACTTTCAGCATATGCGATTTTCACCGGATCTTGACGTTTTGACGTGTTAGGAACCCAAAAAAACCTGAATGGAAATTTACCGGATATTACTGTTCGTATGAACATGAATGTGTTCGGTGTTGGTCTCTAAATCACCTTATATATCCAGAACTACTGAACCGATTTTGACCAAATTTGTTCAGATTCTTTCTATATATAAGGCACTGTATTAAATTTTCAACTTAGAAGGTCAAAGCCGGTGAGGCTGTAGAGCTGTAGGCTTAGGGTGCATACGTAGCACCCTAAGTATGTCGAGATTTCGCTTAATTAAGGTCATATTTATCTTAAGCATATTTTTTAACGATTAAAAAATAAAAATATTCGCGAAAAAATATTTTTTGCGAATCACACTTCCACCTCAAAAAACCCTCTAAACTACTGCTATGTTGTGACGTCACATATGAGCGGTAGAATTAAATAAATGAGTTATATCTAAAGTGTAAAAAAGTAACTCCGTCTGGCTCGATCTCGAACTCGATCGCCCGATTGACACGGTACCTGGTGCGTTAAGCGTCGCGGCTACACCAGTCTGCCGATCGTACAAGCAAAATTTGTTCTATGCAAGTTGTGAAATTACATTAATTTTGTTAGTGCCGACTGTCGCCGCTAGTACAGTCACATCCTCGCGAATAAAATACGTATGCGCTCGCGCTTTAGTTAGAATCATTGAACTAAATAAACGAAAAAATATAATATAACTTTTTAATGTAATATATTTCTGTAATAATATTACGATTTTCAAAATGTAGTGTAGGTCACACCATTAATTTTTTTTTCTATGTTTATATTGTTGTGAGACTTGTTTTCTTGAGTTTTTCTTCTCTTGCATTTGTATATTGTGTGACTTTTTTCTTTGTATGTTAGTTTCATAATCTGTTTTCTGTATTTTGATGTATAGTGACGTATTTTGTTTGCTGTTGTTTTGCTGTAACTGTTGTTTCTGTTGATTTTCCTAATATGATGCGATTGCACTATGACGTATGAATGTGTGAGTGGGCGTGTAATCCACCTTCCAGAAGGAATGCTTTGTTAGCGGTTCCAGGAAGGGTGATAGTTTAGTCGGTAGTGCGCAGGTATGTGATTAATACGCATATTAATCACATCTTGCGGCACTTGTTAGCGAGCCCGACTCTGCTTAGGCGTCCGTAAATGGGATTTCCCACCTCTTTAACAAAAAAAAAAAGAAAAGAAAAAGGTCATACCATTAATCCTGTTTTAGGGAAGAAATTAACTTTTATTTGAAATTGAATCGGTTACATCCTTTTACCTATAAATCGATGGATTTTTTATTCATCTGAAATAACCTACAGAAATAGTAAACTAGACTCAAAATTCGTTCTGGAAACCAGACCTAATTTATTATTAATTTAACTCTATAAAAATCAAAACTTACAATTTAACTAATTATTTATACTTATCTATTAGCGGTAAATATTCTACGATAGTGGAAATAATAATATATAATTCATCTATTAAATCAACAGAATTTTAAATTTATTAGTAGTTTCTCATAGCGTGTTGAATAAAAGAGAATATATAGTAGCAAAATGGTCTGATAAATTACATATAATTGATAAAGTAAATTATTGGCTCATTTAATACTCTTTAACAACACATTTTTAGATAAGAATAAATAAAAATATTTTATCTATGTGTACTTAACGTTCAATATTAAAAAAAATCATATATATAAAAAAAATTCCATTAATAATAAATTTAAAAAAAGGAATATTTACGATATGTCGTTAAATACAAAAATATTATTTATAAATTCAGTACGCAATGATCGTATATTTATGTTTTACTATTTTCCTAATAGTAAAGTATATTTAAAATTTATAAAGTTATAAAATGTACGTAATGTTACGTACAATTTACGACTAAAAGTTAACGTGCATCTAACATTTACGACAAAGAAATTTCATTAGTTCTTTATGGGAAGGAAGAAAATTGTTTTCGAAATGTCTGCCAAGCTGATCGTTAATTGAGTTACGTACATCTCTTAAGAATACTAATACTACATCTAATAATTCTATTGTTCTTGCTCTACATTTTTAAACATAATAAAGAAAATCGAATGATTTATGGTATTTTTTTTTTTAATTTACATTTTCCCAGTTTTTGTAGAATAGAACGAAAGGAAGTATATATCGGTTAAAAAACTCCTTCAGGATTTTTGTATTGCACAATATCTTGAGATCTCTTGAGTTAAAAATAATAAAATTTTGGTTAAATTTTCTGTATATAGCCCACCGGGCTAGTCTAGTGGTTAATCTGTCTCCATAAATCAGTTGTTTAACAGCTGATTTTCGAAATCGAGATTCTGAGGTTAAAATCCTAGTAAAATTTAGATGCTTTTATACGGATTTGAATACTAAACAGTGTAATTTGGTGGTTGGGGTTTAATTAACCACACGTCTCAGAATGGTCGGCCTGAGTTTGTACAAGACTACATCTCCTATACATGTCATACATCATTCTCATCTCTATTGACGGGTGGCGAGAGGGTGTTGGTTATTGTTCACTAGTTTAACAGATTGTAAAGTATACGTTAAGAAAAAAAAAAGTTTTTTGTATATGCATTTAGAAATACGTAATACAATATTTTTCATGGACCGTTAAACCGAACAACGGGGAAATTTTATTGAGATTTTATCCATTAGAAGGTTTTATGCTGTTAAAACACAACAAAAAAAGATAACATATGAGAGAAATATTGTGGGAGTGATACTAACTCAAAGTGGACTAGATATTTACAAATTCTACTTGCACATTACTTATAGATTTGTGAAAAAGACGATGCCGAGTATAGTTAAAAATAAAAACTGAATATTTAAACTTTTTTTTTTTCAAAAAAGCAGCTGTCGAATAATATGTTATACAAAATGTTATACAAATAATGTAGAAAACATTCAGGAGGTGTTTTCCTTGTGAAGATAAAGAAAGTTTATGAACAAATAGGTTCGGAAATACTTTGTTAGCTAAGGTTGGCTAGCGAAAGATTTCGCCCTAATTTCTACGCCTCCGGTAAAACTAAGCCAGATGGGTTCTAAATTCTTGAAACCCAAATTAATGGGTAGATTTAGTGGTTTTATAAGAAATAAGACCTGAAAAATAAAAAAAAAAAAAAAAAAAAAAAAAACTCTTGAGAACTATTCTTAGTAGTTTCCGAGGGGTGAAAGACAAAAAATTGAGTCGAAAAACACACTATTCTATTTGGCGTAAAATAACTTTGTTAAATGAAGAATGGATTCATAAACCTTTTAATCAAATCTTCCGGAAAATTTTATACTGAGTAAAATAATACGAATAAAGTTTGCAGATACTAAAAACAAACGTAAGAATTTTGATATTTATTAAAAACACAAAGAATCAAAATTTGGCAGATTTTAACTAGTTATTAAACAAAAACATTGTTAAGATTCAGTGGCGGCTCGCGTTTCGGCACTGTGGAACTGCAGCACCTCCTATTTCCACTTGATATTATAGGTGACGTTTAATATAATGAGTCTTTTTTTCTTTAATTCTTTCTTTATAGTTGTACAATATATAATCTTTAAGCTTAATGTCAGTAGCCAAACCCCAGTTTATGAAAAAGATACAAAACGTTTTGTATGGAACTGTACACATAGGAAGCTGCTCGCGAGCCTGCGAGGGAGAGAGAGCACTGTCGCTCCCACAGTGCCGACCCTGGTGTGCTGGTGGAAGGTAGATTTTTTTTACTCTGTAAGTGTATGGAAGGTTCCTCGTTCGTTCCCTTTTCTAGTATAGTCGGTGGAAGGAATATGAAAGCGGTGATCAGAAAATGGCGGAAACCAAGTGCTTTTGATTGCCAAATCTGTCTAAAAATACGTTGAAAGGGCGAAAGAGAAGGTTATTAGTAAAAACTAATTATGTATTTGTTTCTGTGTACATAGAAATTTAAATTAAGCTCCGTTGAATTATAGTGTTTTTAACCGGAAATTTTATTCAGTTATCTAATAATAGTAAAAAAATACTATCTGTATTGTCATGTTATTATTTATTCGGTTAAACCGAATAAGGTTTTTAAGCACATTGTGCTTAAAAACCGTGTACCAAACTCTTCAATGTGATAAAATGCAGAATTCGATTATTATCCTACTTCCAGCAATTCTATTTGATTCATTTTTTTTGTTGGTTTTTTTATATTACAGAAAACTTTAACCATGGCCTTGAAAAGGCCTTGAAAAAGGTTTCTGGAGCAGCACCCCTAGTAAGTTTACATACGAGCCGCCGCCGTCAAGATTACAAAAGAATTAAATATTTTAGAAAAATGTACAATAAAAATGAAAAAAATAAACAAGTCCGTAAAGCTTTTTATTAGACATCTTTAAAAGTAATTAAAAATTAATCTCATCTAAATTTATTTCATAACTTGGCAATACTAAAAGCTTATTCCAAAAATTATTATTATTTTTTTATATTGTAACAATAAACATTTCATTAAAAAATGGCATAGTACGTTTATGTCATTATTTAACAATTCCTTATCAATTTTCCATTGAAGAATACGCAGACATCATTTTAAACGTTTCCGAACAGAACTGTGTTTATATGAAATTTCTTCGTTATTTTCACCAATAGAAAATGTTCTGAAATTTTGTTACATTCTTTATGAATCACTTTGTACATATTTCCGTAACTTCTTACTACTTTAACATAATGATTTGAAATATTTCTATTTTTTTTTTAAATGATAAATAAGAGGTTGATAAAACGTTCCAATTTTTATCTAAGTGGTAAGTGGTAGGTAGCAACTTTTTCTAAAAGTAAATTTTGTACATATATACCAAAATAATTTCACTTGAACTACCTTTTATCTAATTTAATTATAACTTAAAAAAGTTTATCAATTGATTTTGGGGAGAATTTTTTAGTACATCTTTCTGGTTAAACAAATTAGTCTAATAATAATTTATTTTTAATTATTATTTTTAAAAGCTATTTTATTCTTTTTCATTTACGACTAAATAAAAATAAGGACGTAAGTTTTAAAAATAATTTTAAATTTTATCCCTGAAACAAAAATTACTTTTAAGTTCTAGGGGTAAATTAATCATTAATGTTCTGTTAATTAAATTGTTATTGACAACAAAATTTACAAGATAGTTTATAATTTTTTATTTTCATTTATCAAAATTGGAGGCAATCAATCGTTCCCGCGAGGTTTTATAGTTTCCCATTTTTAAAAATAGACAAGCAGCCAATTTCCCCTGTGTGGAAATGATGTTTACTACTAGTATAAAACGTTACTTCTTACAAAAGAGAAACATAATTTATTCCTTTACGCTATCTCTCATAGTTTTTTTTCATGGCTATGACAAAAATAAAGGATATGAGGAATAAATAAAACTAGTCAGATATAATTTCTATAAAATTAATGACAGTGAGTGCGCAACCAATTTCTGTAAATTGTGATTCGAGAGAAGGTGTTGTTTGTAGGTCTTAATACCATCTAGATTTCTCTGGGCTTGGATTGTTGATAAACAACAATATTCACCGCTTGGAGAAAGAAGACAATGGGAAACCACTTCACTCTTCACTTTTCTTAGTGAGCAAGGTGTGGGATGCTTGGTATTTTTGGGGATAGCTAAGCCATTTTTGAGAGTGATTTTATCTACTCAGATTGCCTACAAACTTTTGTGTTTGTGGCAGCTAACAAACCATAAACATATGTATATATATGTTTATATATATATATATATATATATATATATATATATATATATATATATATATATATATATATATACATATATATACATATATATAAATTAAAAAAATAAATAAATATACGTATTAATTTTAACAGTAGTTTTGACATCGTTATATGAGAAATATTTTGTGTGACGCTAGCAGAGGATAGTTACCTCAAGGGATATAAATTAAAATTACAAAAATGTAAATAAAATATTTTTTGTAAGTAAATATTTTTAAATATCAAATAAGAAATTAATTTTAAGGGAAACTGATTTGTTTTATAACTTAAATGCTTATAATGCATTTTATCAAAACACTTCAACATAGCCCACAAAAATAATTTTAAAAAATTTGGAAAAAAACAAAAAAATATATATAATTTTGAACTGAGAATTTTCCAATTAGTTTTCATTGCTGTATTGTTTTATTATTTACTCATTCTGAATAGATTTTATTAGAAACATTTTTGTTGGTATAAAGCAATTAAAATTTTAATTAACCCATCGTTTGGGATGGGGTTGTTTTAATGGGGTAAACTTGTCATAAATCAGCTGATTTCGAAGCCGAGAGTTTGGTTTAAATCCTAATAAAGATAGTTACTTTTTTACGGATTTGAATACTAGATCGTGGTATTTGTTGGTGGTTGGGTTTCAATTAACTACACGTCTCAGGAATGGTCGGCCTTGAGTATGTTCAAGACTACACGTTTACCGATAAAGTTACATTACAGTGATAAGTCGCTAATAACATTAATTATTGATGCGACTATAAATAAACAAAAAAATTAATTATTATTTTTTTTACAAAAAACTTTTGTTCAATTTTAATAACAGTATAAATTCTAATGTGTAGCATTTTCTTTTGTATTTGGACGATAATAAACTTTTTTAAAAAAACCATGAAAAACCAATAATAGTGATAGATTACACATCAGTAATGGAAATTCTTACACACATGAAGAGAGTTAAAGTTATTTAGATACGGTTTCTAGCCGTATAACCTCCTTGTGTACCGCTAACCATAAAATTTATTTATGTTATCTTCATTAAAGTAAAACGGTAAACAATACGTTAAAAATTAATACAAAAATCCCTTTTACAAGGAACTTAAAGAAAAATTAACGGTCACAAAAATCAGAATTTACAATAACTTGTTCATGCCGTATTTATTATCAGGAATAGTAAATATAATATTACAACACTTTCACAAATAACCGTCATGATTACAAATATCAATTTTTAGCCTACAGTTGCATGTATAAACACGCAAATAAACACGCTTATAAAATTTACCTTTTAACTGTCAGTTTATGCATAATTTTTTATTATGATTAAAAATAATTGTTTTTTTTTTGTATATTACTATTTACATTAAAAAAAAAATTACGATAAAAGTTTAAACTTAACAAGAATTTATCTAACAATTTAAATCAACATTATAACGCCATTTCTTACATTATTACAGATCGCTGAATTCACCCAGAAAGTTAGGCTGTGCTTTAGTATTGATTTACATCTCTTGTTCTAAAAGTGTACAAACTAATTAAGAATCGTTAAGCTTATTTCTTGAACCAAAAGCATCCACCATTCCTTAAAGTATAACAGGAAACAACTTAAATACTTCTGTTTTATTACCTTTATTTTTAAAGCATTAAACATTAAAAAAGAATTGTTATGTTATCTTATGAGGATCCTACTGTATAAATGAATACCACACGACCGCAACAATATTATATACCGGCAATATCTTTCTACAAAAGATAGGTATAAATACGATCTCATTCGAAACAGTATTTTAGAAAAAAAAAGAGTATACATCTAATAAGTTTAACAAAGACAAAAAATTCTATTAAAAAATAACTCCGTTACGACAAGCAGATAAAGTGCACTTTTATAATTCTACACGTCTTTGTTTTTTTTTTAATTATTTCAATTAATTTACCCTCAATTCACTGTGAAAGGTTATAAATCAATTATTTTCTAAAGAAAAAAAAAACTTCAAACTAAACGAAATTAAGCTTCAAATTAAACGAAATATTATATTAAAACTGAAGGAAAAAATTAAATTTTTTTAGAAATATTTCAACCGTAGAATGTACATATAGTCATTATTTATGAAAGAAAAATTTCTTGAAATATGATTTTTTTAAAAATCTATTCTCCAATATTAAGCGAAATATTAGAAAAGGAATGCCTTTGTTAATTGAAAGCCGCGAATGAAAATTTCATATTGATTAATTTCATTATCTTTGAGGTAATATCAGAATGTAGATATTCAATTCCGCTGCATTCTAACGGTTTATTAGTAATTACAATTGAAATAAATATTTTTATTTTATATATATAAATAAGAAAGGAAACAGTAACACAATTGAAGAATGAAGAGATTTTGGCATGAGAAAAAGAAGAAGAAAACAACTTAGGATCCCATAATCATGAAACATTCAAATTCAAACACTGTCCTTAAGGGCAAAATGAATAATAAAAGTTTTATATATATATATAAAACTTATCGGTTGTCATCATCAGTTAAATTAATCGATTATAAAACAAAAATTTTTTTACATATTCTCCAACCTTCTGGTTACAGGCCTAATTATATAGATTGATGAAAAAACTATATTTGAAAAATAGGTTAATTTTTACAGAGTGGTTCTGATTATAGTTATTCCGTCAAACTTTATTTTATTAATATTTAAATTTGAAACTGAATAATCTATCATTATCAAATTGGATTATTTCATAATTACATTTTTTTAATAAAATTTTAAAATGATTGGGTAGATTTTATTTTTTTAATATAAAACAAATTTTCCAATTATTTATTTATTTCTACATTTATTAATATTGTTAAGGAGATTTTAATATAATTATCTATGTTTTAATTTTTTTAATTGTTTACGTATGTTAGATAAACATTATTTATAATTTACCTAAGCTTTGTGGTCACTGCCAATGTCTTTTATAAAATTAGCAGTTGACCTATATAGACGTAATCGATTGAAATCGTTTTATTTCATGCTATAAATTCCTGAATTATACTATTTTACATTTTTTCAAATTAAATCTTCTGTTATTTTATTGTCAGTTTTAAATGCAATGTTGCATTTGTTTTCTTTTTTTAAATATTTATTACTTTTTTCCGAACAGGCCTGCAGAAGACCACGCAAATATCATTTCAACTCCTATTTTGATTTTCCTTCCTTCTCCTCAACAATTCTTTCATTCTTTCACTGTGCTCTGTTTTTGGTTATTCAGTTCAGCACATGCGCTCTTTTTTTTTTTAGAGGTGTATGTGTCTCTATTTGGCGGATTTTTTTTTTCTAAATTTGTTCTACCTTGACAATCTTTTATTTCTATATTTGCTTTTATCACGTCTTCCTTAACTTGTTTTAAATAGAAGGGCGGACTTATATATTTCCAATATTTATCAAAACGTTTTTTGTTCAATCTATCTGAATCCATTCAAATCATACGTCTCTCAAAATTAGTTTTCTTTATTTGTTTTAATTATTTCTTTATTTTATCGGATTGTGGTTGTTCAAATCTTCAAAAGTATTATCGTTATTATATTTAATTTTGTAAATTTCTTTATTTGACTTAATTCTGTATCCGTCTTCCGTTTTTCTTGTGCCATGGATCGTTTATAAACTTTTCCTTTCACTTTTAAAAGTGATTCTAGATTTTTATATCTGAGATTTCTGTTCTATAAAGGATTATTGGTTTCAATACTGTCTTATGTGTCTCAATTTTAAATTTATGAATAAATTTTACACGTTATATATATTTTTACTTCCTTGTACGAAATAAAAAAGAGTATTATGAATGCAAAAAATTTCGGTTTTCAGATTTCAACGGAAATATCCATTTTGCGCATCCCAGAATCCATTTTCCCCAAAATCAAAAAAATAAAATTGGATTTTGGACTTTTCTTTAACTGCAGTATTAAGCCTTCATTGAGAGCTTTTCAGCGATATATCATAAGTCGTACTTACTTTCTCTGGTTCCAGAGTTATAGCCAAATAAAACTTTAATAAATGAAATAGTTGGAACTTATACGGTGAAGGCGGCACATCGGTTCGAAACAGAATTTATCTCCTTTTTTAATTTAAATATATTGATTTATTAATAATTATTTACCTCTATTGTAAAAAAAAAAAAAAAATTATAATAAATAACAATAAAAAAAAAATATGAGAAGTTATTAATAAAATAAAATAAAATTTTATGTACTGTTTATTTTAAAAATGTGTATATGTAATTTAATAGCCGTACAAGGAAATCAAGTGGTGTCCATATCAGATTTTTAGTTAAAAATTTCAATCTCTCAAAAACAATTTTTCTCATTTTAAACACCTTCTTATCCGAAACATTTACGGTTACTATTTCGCCTAGATATTTAAATCTATCTCTGTATATAATTTTCTAAATTTGGTTTTTACACATTTATGGTTTTGTTTAAAATTTGTCGTTATTTCTGTAGAAAAGGAAATTTGTAAACCAGCTGTTTTAGCGAATATTTCACCAACATGCCTTTTTTTTCTGAACTCGCTAGTAAAGCCAAATCATCTGCGAAAACTAAACAATTTACTCTTATTTTTTTCTTTTCCCTGCCCCGATTCCGAAAGCAGTTTTGTTACCATTCCAAAATGTTATTTTATCAATTATTGATGTTATTTTGTTTCATTATTTTATCTAATACTAGGTAAGAGTATAGGGGGAAAGGTCATCATCACTCTGTCTCAGACATGTCATTAGCCGGTGAAAATTGGTAGCGTATGAAAAGATGCCATGCCTGACCGGGATTCGAAGTCAGGATTTCCGAATGAAAGTTTGAGACGCCACCAATCCGCCACAGAGATAGGTTCTTTAAAAAACTTTCCAAAAAAAATAACTAAAGGTATCAGCTAAAAAATAAAAATAAAAAATAACAGTAGAAAAGTTAAAAAAAAAAATTATAATAACTTTTACATAAATTTATTATGGATGCATTCACGAATGAATAAGTTGCGTGTGCTTATTGATTATAGATGATTACCGTATAGTCAAATGTGGTTAAGAGAAAAAAATTCCCTGTTTATCTATAACTCATGGCCAAGTTACACCTTTCTAACTATTAAATTAAAGAAATATGATTAAAAATATTTTAAGAGGAAAACATACATAATATATTTACTACTGATAAAAAAAATACACACAAAAAGCACAGTTCACTTAGTATTCAAACTTTGCGTGAGAATTATATGCAACTTTTAAATCGCTTGTCAAGATAAGGTATATATATATATATATATATATATATATATATAGTTGTTATTCTATGACCTAACAGATTTGAGATTAAACATAATAGGAATAAAGATTATCATTTTTATTGAATAAATTTAATGTTTTATTATTTTGATTAACATAATAAAAAAGCTTATTATTAATATTATAATAATTATATTTTTTAAGTCTTGAAAATAAATAAATCTTTTATTCTGATCGGAACATAATAATACATTATGTAGATCACGTCATTGTAAGATAATTTATGAATTTAACAATAAATTATAAAATAAAAATAAATCTGATTGAAGTCCATATTAGTTATTTAAATACAAACACATAAAATAGAGTTAAGATAGCGTTAATAGAGTATTTAATGCACACACACACACACACACACACATATATATATATATATATATATATATATATATATATATATATATATACACACACACACACACACACACACACACACACACACACACAACGATTCAGAAGTTCTTACAAACATATGTCCGAAAATGCTTTGTTATTGAGGTACAAGTAGTAAAACATTTCGCGCGGATTTCAAAAGTCTAAATTTATTGTACTAAAAACAGCTGTTTTTAATTTTTACAAGTTCATAACATTTTTCCTTTAAGTTTTGTTCTATTTTGTTTAAGTCAATAAAAGTTGATTTTTTTGTTTTTCATAGACTTTATATTAAATCAATTTTCTCAGAATTAAATTCTCTACAGGTTTTCATAATAAAATTTACGCATTTATTAGTCATTCAACAAAGTTACTGTAGTTCATTTAAAAAAAAAAAAAAACGTTGTTTTGTTTTCACCGAATTTTTCTGTTTTAAATAGGATATGAAAACTACGCGGTATACAATTCTGAGACCTGTTTTATTCGACTTTTCAGGTTAAAAGACATAAGCAAACATCAGGTTTACCCCTTATATAACGCTTTAAAAATTTCAGTATGACCTCAGTATCACCGGGGAAACTGAAATCCAGGCGAAATTTTTCGCTAGGCGTAACTCAATAACAAAGCGTTTTCGACTAGGTTTGTAAGACGTTTTTACCTTATTCTTGAATAAACTCATTATAGAGAAAACTGATTATAGAGCTTGCTCTAAAATCAGTTTCCAGATAATTTCCCTTTCCGCATGAATCAAGTGAGTGTGTGTGTGTGTGTGTGTGTTAGTGTCCGCGCGCGCGCGTATACATACACGATGCATATCTGTAAAAACCGCTGGGAAATATCTGTCCTTAAGGTTGGCGAACCTGTGTCGTTCATGGGCACGCTAGTAATATTCACACTGTTTGTTGACTGTAAGTTGTGTTGTAGTATCACGTGATACTACACGTAGTATCACGTAGTGTCAGTTGGGAGTTAATACGTTATAAAGTGAATAGGAAAATCGATGTTGCCGCCGACTGTGAAATACGTGGTCAGACGTTTTTTAAACCATGAAAACGTTATGCCGGCTAAAATTCATAGGCAGTTGGTTACTGTGTATGGTGGTAATGTAATGAATGAAAGAAACGTCTGAAAATGGGGTGAACGATTTAGAAATAACAGAATTTATGCATGATGAACGTTCGAGGGAGGGGGATTCTCGATAATCACCGAGGACTTGTTGAAACTAGTCGATCAAAAACTATCGCTCAACGATTTCCGACTTTTTCCTAATGTTTCAAGAGCTGTTATCGGTCGCATTGTTCATGACCGTTTAGGCTTCAGAAAGGTTTGTGAACGTTGGGTATCGCACGTCTTAACGGAAAGTCACAAAAAAATCCAAATAGGATCTGCTTTGGAATTTTTGATGCGCTTTACAGAAAAAGGTGATGAGTTCCTTAATTCAATCGTTACCGGTGATGAAACATGCATTTCTTATTACACGCCAGAGAGAAAACGGCAGTCAAGTGAATAGAGTCATCCTCAATCACCAACCACACCGACAAAGGTCAAGCCAGAGCCATTTGGACGCAAACTGATGGCCACAGTCTTTTGGGATCGGTTTGGCGTACTGCTGATCGATTTCATGTCACGTGAACGACTGTAAGTGCAGTAGCCTACTGCGAAACTCTACATAAGTTTCGGCGCGCCATTCAAAATCGGTGACGTAGGCGGCTGACCAACGGCATCGTCCTGCTGCACGATAATGCACGTCAACATATTGCGGGTCTGACACGTGATTTATTGAGACCATTTGAATGGGAATTTTACATCACCCATCATATAGTCCGGATTTAGTTCCTTCTGATTACCATTTTTTGGGGAAATTGAAAGAATTTTTGAGCGGTAAGCGATTCGCCGGTGATGAACTTAAAAATGCTGCTAATCAATGGCTAAATGGACTGGTGGCGGCAGAAGAATACGACGTGATATATTGAAGTGGTGTATCGCTATAAAAAATGTTCTAATTCATGCGGCGATTATATTAGAGAAGTAGTATAAGGTATGTAGTTACCAGAAATAAAAAAAATATTTATAAAGTTTTCAGAATACATTTTTTACAATGAAATGGTCTACTTTAGAAATAACCTCTCGTGTGTGTGTGTGTGTGTGTGTGTGTTTCCTTATATATATATATATATATATATATATATAAGGAAAAAAATAACAGATTACATAACTCCCTTAGAAATATATAGTGTAAATATTATGTAAAATGTTCATAATTGTTCTGCTTAGCGTTACCTTTTTAAAATAACGAAAGTTAGATCTTTCATTAAATTAACTGACGTATAATTTACAATGAAACTGGTCTTCATCACAATTATAATATATACATACGTATAATACAACAGAGGTTTATTGTAAATAGAGTTCTAGTTTGAAATGACAACTGGTAGGAAGGTAATACGCAACAGAACAAATATGAAACTTATATGGCTACGTTAAAACCACTGGCAAATGCAACTCTAATACTGTTATTCAGATACGGTATATTATATATATATATATATATATATATATATATATATAAAGAACAATAGCTATCGTTACTTCGTTATTGTAATAATATTAAAGCGAACTGTTGTATAAACAGTGACAATAATTTTGTATATGTCAGTAAACGACATATTAAAAGAGCATTCGAGAATATTATTATCAAATAAAGTAAAAATTTTAAACTAAAGTATAAAATAAAAACATCCAAACTATTATAAAAATGTTTTCTCAATAAAATATATCAAACTTAATCAAATAATTATCGTTAAAAAATGTATAATTAAATATGATGAGAGAAAATTATATAAATAATAGTACAAGTTTTCCAATTTCCAACGTTATACGAGTACGCAGAAAAAATTAATAGATCTATAAAATTTAACGCTTTCTATTAGTTTGGATATTCCAGGCCTGGGCAACCCAGTTACAACACGGGCCGAATTGAAGATCTAAAATTATCCAAGAGCTGCACACAAATAAGAATAATTCCAATTTTTTTTTTCGAATTCTGGCTTTACAACGAACTTTGAATTTATTGATCTATTTGAAAAAGAAGTACACTGGAAGTGTACAATCGGTGTAGATTGGCGATATTGAATAGCATGCGAACAAGTATAATTCACTGTTTTTAGCACAACATGCACGACTTGGTCGTAGATAATACTTGAACGCAATGCTTTAAGAAATGTTCAGAAACAAATCGATGTAAACGGGTTAATTTACTTAATTTTAATACGAAGGGGATAAATGTAATGGGAAAGCAGCATTCTTGGAAACTTACAGTTAAAAAATCGAATTTAGGTTTTTAAATAGGGGAACACTACAAAAAGTTACGTTATCGCTTTTCTCCAAAAATTTTATAATAATAGATTATATCTTGATATTTTCTTAAAAAGGAATGGCCAGTTTTAATAAATGAAAAGGAAAATTAAAAAAAAAACAAAGAAAAAGATGATAAGGAAATTTCTGCTGAGGGTATTTTTGGGTAATGCTAAATGTGGTCAAGTTAGAAGAGTGGTTCGTTATGATGCTGCAAGTTGGTACGCGCTAACGTTTATTTATTTGCCATACATATTGTTAGTAATATTAAACCGAATTAAATTAACGAAATTCGGCTTCTCGTTCAGAACTGTTTAAGAAATTTTTAATATATTTATATATATATATATATATGGAAATATTTTGCGAAATAATTTAAAAACGATCTTATTTAACATATCTATTGAGAATAACTTCATTTTTTCAAAGTACATCTTCTTTTAATGAATCATCTCAAGCTAAAAATCTGGCATGGGCTCATTCCTATCTTGAAAATGATTCAGGGGTGGTACGTGTTTCTCGTCAAGTCGTCTATAATCTTTTTTGTTATAGAATTCAAAAAATTCAATAACAAAAAATTATATCTTGACCAAGAAATACAAAAATTTATCTTTTTTCCAGGGACGAACCATTGCTAAATATTTTAAGTGAAAATATTTAATGTACACTTAAATATTTTAAGTTTTAGTATCAGGGTAGTATAATATTAATTGCTATGATTTGTCTTAATATAATTATTCAGAAAATTTTATCAAAATAAGTTTTACTAATCAGGATGTTATTCCGTATAAACTGAAAGAAAAACAGACAAAAATGAAAACAATGAAGTGATAATGATAGAAATATAAACTGAAATAATGAGTCTCTTTCTATTTTCTACGCAACGGAAAAGTTAACATAAAAACAGTGCTCTATCTAAATGGGTTGCCACTTAGCAACAACAATTTACGTCACTTGACCGTCTACGATGGAAAACACTACAATTCTCTAATCATTACATGATATCTACAGAAAACGTTTTCCCAGTTTTGATAAATTTCTAAAAAATAAAGAGGATTTTTAATGTCCTCCAAAGATTTGTGATTTACACAAAACATCACTACATAAGAAATAAGGCTAAAATGCAACATACTAATCAATCGTTAAGGAGTTTTCTTAAAAAATGTACGTATAATTTTTCAAATGAATCTGAAAGATTATTTGCTTAAAAACTTGAAAAGGATTTCCTTGTTTAAAAAAAAGGAATACTTCTAGTTCGAAATAAACGGTTAATTTATTTTACATTAATACTTTACAAAAATCGGATTGATTTATTTAGATGGTACATTTATTTACAGAGCAAGTAGAGTACCACTTGATCTTGAAAGTTTTTTTTTTACCGTAGTGTTTAATTTACAATCGGTTCCAATTTACCCGAACCATAAGTAAATTTGAATACCAAAAAAATGACATCCAGTGAGGGGTTTTCATTGAAATCCTAAATGAACGGGATTTGGTTTGTACAAAGATAGTGTAAAGTATATTGATCAAAACATAAAAAGCAAAGAAAATATCAGAACATCAAAAAATAGTTTTATCAATCAAATAAAGAATAATTAATCAAACAAAGATATATCCTAACGCCGTAGGGGAAGACATCCACCTTGTGACGTTACCGGTCATCACACCTCCCACTCCGTTCAGAGTGCTGAGGGATTTTACCGATGGTCGTCTTCAGACCCTCTAATTGATTACATCTCACAGTCATCAGCCGGGCCTCGCTCGGGATGCCACCGATGTAAATGCCTCGGCATACATTTGCATCAGTAAAATACAAATTAAATTTTACCTTCACGTAGACCTCAAACGGACATCTTCACATCCAACATAGCATGATTCCCTCAAACTAACTAACCGAGACCGCGAAAGCGTGGACCCCGCGCCTCATCCAAATTTGACAATACCGTTCGTGACTGTGAATACCTCAGAAAACGAACGAGTTGTAAGTTAAACCAGTGCTACATTCATATTAATCAAAATTATATTTTACCAAACATACAAATTCAAACCTAAACCCAAATAAATCGACCAAAGTAGGTCACCTGACAAGGGGAACGTAACCTCATTCCGGTCCGCGCAAGAGCCGGGGATAAACCCCGCAGTCCCACAAAGAAACAGTGAAACAATTCAAAGAACCGACAAAAGTAAGCGGTGAAACGAAATGAAGAATTTTGAGATGCAACAGATCTAATACATGCAGTCGTCTTAGGCGCCTAACGTCTTCGCTGTTATCCACGAAGTTAACCACGAGTCAGTTCACATGTTTGTTCGATCTCATTTTGTATCTTGTACTGAATCGCTGTATCTTGAGAATTGAGGAGCAAGGAAAGGATAATTTTATTAAAAGGATAGAGGAATTGGTTTTGCAAGAGGATAAAACTATTAACAATTTACAGAATAAAATCGAGAGCAAAACAGTTTTTCTTCTGAATAACAGAGAAGGATCTAAAAGGAATGTTGCATATTGATCTCTGTATAGCATTCGGGTAAAAAATGATTTACAAAGTCACGTTTGACCATTAACGTTTCACCAGAAATAGCCGTAACGGCTACTGCTGGTGAATTTGTTCATATTCTTGGAAACGTTAAAGATAAAACTGTAACTGTCAAAAGGGGACTTTCATAAATTGGTTTATAAAGTCAATAATTATAGAAATGATTACTGCAACTCAGGATAAGTACGGAAAAGTTAATGGATGATCAACAAAGTAGAATAAAAGAAAATTTGGCTCATTATAAATAAGGAAGACCAGAAATTATCACAAAATTAGATTATTACATACGAAAATATAAAAAAAATGTTGGTAATGAACAGAGTTAAGAAACTTACTTCATCAAAAAATGCAAATTTCACTATCGATTAGGGAACCAATCAAAAGTTTTTCAGAAACTTAAATTTATTTAAAATTCTTTTTTTTATAAGAAGAAAATATTCCTTTTCTTAAATTTTGTTTTTGGTAGGGAATATCTACTGAACTGGTTTAAATTCATGCTACTTCTATATTATGATAAATTTCTATCTTTCAAACAACGTATAGAGTTTTTTTTTGCTAGATGATAATAAAGCTTGAAGCTTGAGCGTGGCTTATGGAAATGGAATTTTATAGAGTATAAAAAAAAGCCATGCCTGACCGGGATTCGAACGCGGCACCTCCACATGAAAGGCCGAGAAACTACCACTTCGCCACGAAGATGGCGGATTAATTTTATTTTAATAACAATATTAAAAACACACATTTTAAAGTGCGTTTTAAATTGAGTTTCATAAGTTTTGTTTGTCTCTTCATATTTACCTTTTTATATTCAGAATGCTCCAGCAGTAAAAATACACTATTTTGGAAGGTGATTCAACAGTTAAAAATGTGAAAAAAGTCATTATAGATTTAGAAATGTTTTGATTTGTATTAGTGATAAAAACTATCTCGATTTTTGTAGGTAATAAAATAAAATATTAACAATTTTTTGACGGTAATATAAAAAAACTGGAGTATTTTTAGTTTATTTGAGCTGAAAATTATTTAAAAAGTGGTTCATGGAACTGTATTTTTAATATTTAAAAAAGTCACATTAAACAAAAAGTCACATGAAACTCAAAAAGTTCAACAAAACAGAATTTTTTAGGTTTGGTGTAAATTTTATAGATAATTTAATTGTGAGAAAGATTTATGTAAATAAAAAAGAACAAAACATTAAATACTAGTTTGAGAAATTTTACTTTAATAAAAAGCAAAACATGGCAAAAATTTTTTATTATTAATCAAACAAAAAAAATTAATAATTATAATTCTTCAAGTTAGTAAAAATTGTCTTATTTTATTAGTCCTGCATTATATATCTACAGAAAAAACATTTAAGATGAAGTGATTCGGTAGCTGTAATTCGAAAACAAAACTATTGTTTATACTCGACCTGTGTTTATATAACACTCTGTATAATCTTTTCAGTGTCTACTGATGATTGTTCAGTAATCGAAATGACCAATTATTTTTCTGTTTTTAAATAACGTTTGAAAGTTTTTTTTTTATTTCAAAATATTAAAGGTTTTTTTTTAAATCAACATATATAAAACAAAGTGTTGTGCCTGACTATCAAAGTTCAGCCCAAACCATTTAGCCTAGATGGGTGATTTTTGGAGAAAAAAGTTTATAACGTACAGTAAGATAGGATCTTTGGTAAAATTTCGTCTATAAACGGGGTAAAGGAGGGGAAATTCTTTAATGTAAATTCTATATCTCAGATTCGAAGGTGTTACAATTAAAACTGGTATTTAGATCCTCCTTTGAAAATAAAATTATATATATTTTACCATTTTTCAAAAATCGTTTGGGGTTGGCATAGTTTTTCAAGAAAGTACATAGAGAACATTTGCGTCGTGAAAATTCGTACATAAACTTTTTTTGCAAACAAAAAGGTACAATTTTCAAAAAATTGGGGAGTAAGGGAGCGGACCACAAAATATTTAATGAAAATTTAAAATCACAGGCATTATAGAGGACTTTTTAAGGATTCCTTAAATATTCATTTACTTCGGTGTTCCAGTTCTAACCGGTTATGATTAAAGTTAAGTCAATGCTTATTCCCTAAATAACTATTATAACATCAGAATATTTTTTTTAGTTTAAAAAACTTCAGTTTTCTTTAAAGCTATGTTTCGCCATGATTCAATAAATCTGAGGGGCTGATTCTGAAGGTTGTGGGAATTGATGAACGGTAAGATTACTTCTCTCATGAACAGTTCTACTGTGAACCCATTTAACTCTTGTCCATTCTCGTACGTAATGTAATATACAAAGTAGAATTTAAATAGATATTTTGTAAAGGTTTTATTTGTATAAAACAACACTTGTCACAACGCTAAACATCGCTGATCAGAAAGGTCTGCATACTAAGAACATTCCTTAGAAACAAATTAACACGACCAAAATCCTAGCCAAAGTAAATAGACCAATTTACGAATATGAATAATAAAACATATTCTTTAAATTATAGCAAAATTTTAAAAAAATAATCGGGTGGGGCTGTGCGGGGCCCAACGGCCGTTGGTTTAACGTGAAACGTTACAAACCTTGAATGAAGTTCCTCCGAGGTACAGACCGATCAACTTATCTGTAGAAATGGGAGAGCCACCATTGTATTTTTTGTACAAAACTGAAAGTCTCCAATGGAAAATTTCAGTTCGGGTCAAGGGGTGGCAGGCCGTCCGGCTTCGGAAATGTCAATATACATTTGAGCACGACCGCGTTGGGATTGAATTGGCATCTATCGACTTGCTACTCGGTACTGCATAAAACGAAATGCCGCGACATTTTCGCCGGGGAATTTATTCTGAAGAAGAGGAATGTTGCAAGCTTTTGCCTGTTTTAAATCTCTGTTCAACCGTAGTCGATCACAAACGCTGCAGCATAGACCAAACGGATTGTTCTCAAATACCGTTTTGAAGCATTTGTCCGCTGCACGCCGATGGTTCTGCATCGCATCAATTCGACTGATGTTGATATCCATCAGCCCACGGACGTCTTAAACAGATGTATGGGTGTTATCTTCAGTCGTTATGTCCATTACTTCAGGTACAGCAGCGATAGAGGTGCCGCCCGTCGGTGCCGTTGACTGAGCGTGTTGTGATAGTTTTGCAACGCTCCCGAAACAGTGTCGCTCGCTCGGCACCGGACATTGGGGTACCTGTGCGTGGCCCATAACGTCCCCTTTCCAGCGATATGCTTAATTTAAATTTCCAGCTGGCTTTTGCGCGGGCTGAAGGTGTTCAGTTTCATGTCCACCTTATTATTTATAAACAAACTATATAACTCTTTTCTTCTTACTTATGTCGAGCATATAGATATGTTAATCGAGTTTAGTTCAACAGCTGTTTTATAATATATATTTCTTCTTGATAATGCTATTGTTAAAGTACTTTTCATTTAAGTTGTTATTAAAATAAATTCTCTTTCTAAACTGCTGTTACAGTAAAATCATTCTCTTTAAAAATGTTATTAAAGTAAGTTCGAGAAAAGATGTCTTAAAGATTAAACATTAATCTAAATAAATAATTAAATATAATACTTCATATATAAATATTGTACATGTATATACTGATTAATCTCAGTAATGTAAAACAAATGTAACTACGAATATAATAATAAAATAAATGAGTTATATATAAATCTGTAATAAAATCTATACATAATAAAAATATAATTTAATACACTAACAAAGTATTTTTTGATATCATTATTGATCTAGCGGCATACGTTTCGAATACTGGAAGGTGCAATTAGACACAATTATTCGAACAGAGAATGACATTTTGAATTTTATACATTTTTACAAATTTACTTTAACGTTTTACACGTAAATATTGTCCAAAATAACTTATTATTACTTAAATCGATTTATCTCGACAAACTCTTCACATAAACACACGAATCACCGCGCTATCACGTCTAACTCATGAGCTATACTGAATGGAGATGAACGAGAGTGCCAGTTTTGGTAGGTCTGCGCTGTGCCCCCTTCCCACAAACCCGCTCGCCAGTGATGCAAACTCAAAGTCGTATCGGCGATCTGACCGTGTCAGTTATAAAATGACACCGCATTTACGCATCAGATACTAGTAGTTAGAAAGTTATTAAGGCAGGACTATAGACTTTTTCGTTACGCTACAAATTTCTGTAGTACCCGTATGTTTCGGTGTGATTTTAAAGATGTTTCACGTCAAAAATTAACTTTTCTTTTGAAAACCTATTCTAGATACAAATCTAAAATCAACGCATACGAAGCCGTGAGCAACAACTAGGATTTAATAAATTTTTGAGGTAATAAAACAATCATTCAGATAAAAACATTGTGATGTTGCGAGCAAACACTTGTAGTGAAAAATAGAAAATAAAATAAAGACAAAATTTCTTCTTTATATACAAAACTATTATATGTAATAAAGCATAAAATTATTAGTTATTATCATAAATTATTTGATTTTATCAGAATTCTTACAAGTCCATTCTAAAAGAAATTATACAAAAAAAAAGGAAAAGAACTAACAGAGTAACGTAATGTACACGAAATTACGCTACCGATCCTTAGTTGAACACAAACAAACGATGTTTTCAAAATGAACCAATATTGAAATGAAAAAAGATATCAATAGCAGAGCAAGCTTGATGAATACAGTACTTATATATATATATATATACCATATTCTGTACACATATATGTATACAATATTCTATAATGAAGATTTCCAGCGGCAGCCGTTAGATTCAGTTTATGTATTGGTGTTCAGGACAAGTTAGTATTACGTACGCATAAATACGTCTGATGGTGTATATATATATATATATATATATATATATATATATATATATATATATATTGTGCTACAGAACGAAACCTATTAAAAATTTCAATGAATAAAAGAAATCAATAATTAATTTCCGTTTCTGTTATGTCATGTTATCTTGGTTTCCAATAACAGGTTTGTTTTGTTAAAGATCACTTTTCAGTTATTTCAATTTATGTATGTTTTCACCCTTTCAGAAATAAAATGCACATTTTTTTATTTTTTATTTATAAAAGTAAAAAGAAAATTTTTAACAATAAAAAAATATATTTAAAAATATAAATTAAAACAAAAATAATAAAAATATCCCGTTTTATGTTCATTCGTGAATAAGAAATTTTGTAATGTTTTCTTTGAATAAAACAAAATTGGTTATTTGTTTCAATTTATTTTTACTTTTCCGTGTAGCGCTACAGCAGAGCTATATATTTAGAAGGGAAAGTATTGCAATCGGTCCAATTTGGACATAAGCGGTTTTCACCGAATCTCTACGTTTTGACATCTAATGAACCCAAGAAACCAGATGGAAATTTTCCGGATGTTCATGTATGTACGTGTGTATGTTCGGTGTCGCCCTCTAAATCACTTTTAGAACTACTGGACCGATTTTGACCAAACTTTGATTACTTCTATATATGAGGCATTGATTCCATTTATTTCTCAACTTAAAGGTCAAGGGGAGGGGATACAGCAAGGTCACTCTCAGTTCACGAGATTTCGCCTAATTAAGGTCATATTTTTCTTAGGCATATTTGTTAACAATTAAAAAATAATATTTCCAAAAAAATGTTTTGAAAAATCGCACCCCCATTCAAAAAATTCTTTAAATATACTAGTGGCTAAACGGGTACACTGCGCATTAGTATCTCCTCTCTTTACAAGGAGCGCTGGAGTCGTCTAAAGTGACGTTACAACCTAGAATTAAATAAAAGAATAATATTTGAAGTATAAAATAATATTTAAAGTAGCCGCTAGTACCGCCACACCTGCGCGCACTAGTATGCGCGCGCACTTTAGTTAGAATAATTGAATAAAATAAACGAAAAAATATTATATTTAAATAAAATTATTAATATTTTATATTAAGTTGTGTGTGTAAGCCGTGCATCAGAAATAGCCGCGTGACGAGAAAGTCCTACAACTGTGTTGTCAGTTTTTTTTAAAAATGTTTACTAAGTCATTAGGTTTATTATTATTATTATTATTTTTTAATAAGAAATAATTAGAAAATAATAATTTTTTTATCATTTTAACTATTTTACTAATATTTATGTGTAAATAGAAAGCCGTATAAATATAAATATGTAATAATGATCACTTAATCCTCGGGAACCACAAACTGTTTTAGTGAAATTTGACGACAATTTTAGGTAAATTTATTTATCCATATAACTCCATTACTGTGAAAAATTAAAGATTAAACAGCGTATTGTATTTATGGCGTCATTTTTCATGTTTTAAGATTCTTAATAAATCATGAAAAAAAATTATCGAAATCTATCTATCGGTTTATATTGTAATGAAATTCAGATAACCAGTAAAATTTAAAAAAGTTTCATTTACTTTGATGTAATATCAGATAACTCCATCAACCTAATAGCTTTCGAAAAGAAAAAGAATTGGGAAAACAGCCACTGAATGAAAAAGTAACCGTACGCTTATATAAAAATCCAAATAAAAAAGATAACGTTCACATTTATTCCAAAAAAAAAAAACTAAAACAATCATCAACCATGATGAAGTTTGATAAACTGATCAGATTGAATAAAAATATTATCAAACATTTTGACTACTGAATTATATCACGTATTCCAACCAACCAGCTTTAGCGAATTATGTCGTAAAGCGATATCTGGGTATACATTTTCCACTATCAATTTTTATCTGACATATAAGCGGATGAAAATACATTCTTTTATGGAAACCGGTAGATTATAAGAAATCTGCTTCTTTTTTCACAAATTTGTGAATTCGTGAAAAACTTAAATTTTGTATTAATAAAATCCACCTTTATCTTTATTTTAAGGATCCAATTATACAAACGTAATATTTAGTACACATAATTTATATATTATGAAAGGCTAAGATAAACACCATTAATTCAATTAATTTAATAAGGTGGATAAATATTATTGAAAATTGTATGCAGTGTTTACAATATTTAAATTATTCACGCATTCATGTCAATTCTCTTAAAAAATGAATTTCTTGTAGTAATACTGTTTTATACAAAGCACAATTAATAAAGCTTATTAAATTTATTAAAGGATCTGCTGTATATTTTAGTGACATGTTTAAAATGTTCAATAATTAATTAAATTTCTATTAAAATAAAGACACATGAAAAAATAAAAATTAAAACTCAAGAACTGTAAAAAAAAAGTCACTAGAGTTACATAGAGAGTTTAAAACACATGAGGAGGCATGTGTGTCGTGTTCTACAGATTGATGTTTTTTCCATATGTTGGGGGTGATGAGGGAAGCGTAACTCCAGATTTTTAACATCCCCCCTCCCAAAGATTTTTGAAAAACTCAAAAACTTTTTGAAATGCGTTTTTCTCTGAAGCTATGCATTTTAGAGAAAGGTTTTTCAACAAAAAAATGTAGAGAATATTCTCCTCTACAATTAATGTTTTTGAAGTTATGCCGTATAATTTGAAATTGAAATACTAGGTGACGCTGAAGTTGTAAAAACGTGTTTTTTCGGGTTTTTCACCGGAAAAAATTGTTTTTCGTCTGTATTGCATTTGAAAAAGTTGTTAATCTCAAAAAAACAGACAACTTTTATTTAAACAATTTTCTTCTACGACTTACCGTTTTGGAACTGTAGTTTGTGAAAGTGTGAAAATGTTGTGAATTGGGTAACTGTTCGAAACCGGTCTAGTCGTTTACAACTTCAGCGCCACCTAGTATTTCAATTTCAAATTATACGGAATTTATGCATTTTAGAGAAAAGTTTTTCTCTAAAATGCATAGATTCAGAGAAAAAAAGCATTTCAAAAACATTTTGAGTTTTTCCACTTTTTCAAAAATCTATGGGAGGGGATGTTAAAAATCTGGAGTTAAGCTTCCCTCATCTTCCCTAACGCATGGACAAAAGATCAATCGATTGGTAATGATTTTCAAATACAGCCTATTTTAATGAGAAATTGCCTGTACTAAAAGTACGCAATCGAGAAGTGAGCTGTTCAAAATACATGTCATTACTTTTTACTCCAAAAGAAAATGAACAATTATCAGTAAAAAAATTACCTTTTTATCAACAATTTACATCAAGACTGAAAAAAAGTCTAGCTAAAGAACTTTTTTTTTACTTTAATCCTATCTGAAAGAAGTAAATTAATATAATAAAACAAATTAAAAAAAAAATTTCACTCATGATTTTAATTTACAAAAAAATGCTAATTTAAAAGATTTTGTGGGATATTTGATCCAATTTTTTTACCTTAAGGGTGCAAAGTCTATGTGATTGTCCCGGAACCCTGGCAAATTTATCATAGTATTATCGCTTCATACTTCGTAGAAAGATAAAAAAAAAATATATATATATATATATATATGAAGAAGATTGTCTTTGTGTCTGTTTGTTTTTTATACAGATCTACAGTTTTATTCCGATCGTGATGAAAATTTTCACAGTAACATTTTCAAACAAGAGGAAAATTATTTATATTTCATTTTAAAATCTAATTCTACATCCCTTTTCACTCGCTCAATGTACACTCTAACCAACCTCAAATTTTGTGAAAAAATTTTTCGCGATCACAATACTTCCTTTACTTCGTTCAAAGAAGTAAAAATTAATGTCAAAAATTTCCTTGAAAAATTAAAAAAAAAACTGAAAATTACACAATAATTCTAAACTATAATAAAACAATTACTTAGGTAATTTTTTTATTAATGACAGAAGTACAATATAATTATTTGAAAAATTATTATTTCAAAATTAGTAATAAAATAATAACAGCTGATAAAAATGCGTAATACTTTATTAGTATTTAAATCATTTTGTAAGGTACATTAAGTATATCGGGTTCTGTGAATTGTGCTTTCGTTAGCAATTTTCCGTGAATTTGAGGTCGAACGTGGTCTTTTTGCCATTGAAGTAATGCCGTACTTAGTTACAACAGAGAATACGCCGATACGGTATTCAGTTTTTATGTATGTAACGGTAATGCTACAGTTGATATAGTAGAATATGAAATACGTTTTCTGAATCGCAGGATTCGAGATCCCAAAACAACTAGTTTGACTTTTCGCAATCTTCGGGAAACAAATTCTCTACTTAGTATTCGTAGCAGTTACGAACTATTTGTCTAACACGATGCGATTATTCATGAAATAATTATCGATGCACTTGGGGGGCGCAGTCCAGGTGTCCAGAATACGACGTCTTTCTAAGCTGATCCAACATCGTATTCCATGGTTTGGAAGACACTTAAAAGAAATTTTATCCTAATCATAAACAGCGAGTTCAACATCTACACCCAAAAAAAGAAATAATCTTATTACGCCCTTAATTTAATCTTATTAAATTAATTTTTTTTTTTTAGTTTAATAAGGTGTTGTGTACGTAAAATGTAACTCAGAATTATTCAAAGATACGATGTTATTTAAAGCCGATTTTAATAAAGTTCTGGAATTAAAAAAATAAAACCGTATAAATCGTAGTATTTCAATAAAATATCAATATGCTTATACAATCATATATCAAACCGGATTGATAGATTTATAAATAAGGAATAACAAAAAAGGACAATGGAATAGTAGTATTTCATAAAAGTTATTTTTTTTAAAGGATAAAAAATGAAAGATAAAAAATCTGCTTGTTTTGTATTATTCTAAGAAAGAAAAAAAAAGTTATGCAGCTGTCATAAAAGTGAATCACATTTCATGGTTATATTTGTGGTTGTACGATCGTTATACATTTATTTGTATAGGTTATACAATAGTGGTTACACTACCACTATTGTCCGTGTACAGAACACGTCCCAAATGTTGCATACGTCAGGGTGCATATATAATATAAAATACAACGGTAGTATAATATATAGGCTATGTATATAGAACGGGCTGAATTGTAGCAACCCCGCATGTGCTTTAAACTGCTTTAATAAATAAGAAACTTTAAGTAACAACAAGATACTTTTTCTCTTATTTTAGAAAAAGTAATAATTTTTGTATTATCATTTCTTATTTGTACGTTTAGTATCTATTAATGTCCTTATATTATTAAATAAGTAGCAAAAGGTTTATTGTTCTTTTACCCGACAGCGTAAGATGAAGTAATATGTTTCGATGGTCTTTTTGTTCCTATAACTTTAGAAAGAATGTATCGATTTTTTTTAAATAAAAAATAAAATTTCAATTTTATGAGTTCTAAAAATTTCGTTGGTTTGGGAAAAACAAAATAGTGAGGAGAAGACGATACTTTAACATGGAAGTGTATATAAGTAAATATATATATATATATATATATACTCATAATATACTTATACTCTTGTGTATATAAATATATATATATATATATATATATATATATATATATATATATATATATATATATATATACTAGAGTATAAATCGAAAAGATCTATTTTTCGATATGAGACCTATATCTAAAGCCCCCAGGGAGCTCTCTGGTGGGAGCAACTAAAACTTTTTAAATGAACAAGTAGAATTGTAATATATTCTTTAAAGGGCATTGAATAAATAAAAAAATTAATAAAATAATGTGATGTGGGCATTACACAACTTCCTTGCACGCTTATTAAATTACATATTTTTTCAAATGAATAGTACATAAAATATTATTTCATTAATAACATCTATCTTTACATATTTTGTTAATTTTTTTATTGTTATTGAATTACTATTTATTGTAAAATCATGTAAATAAAATGTATGTAAAATATTTATTGTAAATTAATGTATTTAAATTTAAAAAAAAGTTAAAAAAAAGGAAATGAAATCTAATTCGGACAGATGTGCCTTTTCCTTATAAGATCCAAATATTTTATTAATTACAACTTTATTTTGCTTTAACTCTGGAACCAATGAAAATAAGTACCACTTACGATATATCGTTGAAAAGCTCTCAATGAGGGCTTATTACTATAATTAAGAAAAAATCCAAAATCCAAAGTTTTTGGGATTTTGGGCTTTTTTGGACACTTTTGGTTCAGTCGATTGCAATCAAAAGGGGAGTTGCACAAAATTTCAACATCCTACGGCTAATCGGTTTTTGACTTGTGCAAGTTCATACATAGGTACAGACGTCACGCTGAAACTAGTCAAAATGAATTCATGGATGGTCAAAATGGATATTTCCGTTGAAATCTGAAAACCGATATTTTCGAGATCACAATACTTTCTTTACTTCGTGCAAGGAAGTAATAAACATTTTCAAATTCATTTTTTTTTGGCCTATAGTTTACTCTAACCATTGCTAATATATTGAGTAAAACTCATTTAATGTAGGAGCACTTGCTGAACCATTTTTTTTTTTGTGTTTCACTCTTGAGCTATTGTTTAAAGGAATACTATGGACTAGTTTTGAAACCAGATGAGACAAAGATTAAATGGTCACCAATTTGGATAGGAAGGTCTTATAGCTCAAAGACTTTAGTCAAAATGTGATTATTTTAATTCCTTTTAAAATGATGCGTCACGTCGTTACTCTTTTCGTGTGAAATTTTTAAGTTGCTCACGAATGGGCGACCTCTGGAAATGGGTTGTGATGATCTCATACCAAACAATAATTCGTAATTTGAGGTAAATTTAGCATTTACTAAATTTAATTTTTCTGCGTTTAACCTCTGAAGTGTTATTTAAGAGTGTCCATGATTTATTAACACAGTAAACACTGTTATATATATATATATATATATATATATATATATATATAGAGTGTTTCATGATGGTTTCCCGGGACTTTCATAACCGATTCTACTAATGAAAATAATGGAAAAAGATCACATAACCATATGTCCTAAAATGATTCGTTTGAGAGTTACGGCTAGTGAAAGATTCTGCTCGGATTTCAGATACCCCGGTGAAATGACATCACCGTGAAATGACTGAAATTTTTAGAACCTTAATTAAGGGCAAAATTAGTGATTTATTGTGGCTTTTGACCTTGATAATCGAATAAAATAAATCAGAGAACCATATCTGACTAGTTTTTGAGAAATCTGCGGTGAAAAACAAAACATTGGGGCAAAACAATGTTATTGTATGTCAAGTTTGACATACAATAACATTGTTAAATAGGTAATAAATACATAAAGCTTTTAAACAAAACCTGTTATTAACTCATAATAATAACAATAATAATTGTCAAATATTATTGGTTGTTCAACTTACTTACACCATTTTGTCAGAATAAGTTTATGTACAAATTTTGTTTAAAACTACTGCAGATAGGTTCAGAGACCTACTTAATTCAACTTTTCAGGTCAAAAATCATAAGAAGTCACTAATTCTGTCTCTTAATTAACGTTCTAAAAATTTCAGGTAAACCACATATCTGGGTATTTGAAATATTTTATACGTAGTAGAACTTCGTAATACACTCCTTGTATATATATGTATTGTTACCACGTATATGTCTAAGTTAATATTGACGGACGACATCGGTAGCAGCTAAGATGTGAGCTGGAGCACAGTATACGTACGCGAGAGTGAAGAGCATGCACGAGAGTGAATAATTAATTCATAGATGACCACCAACTGAAGGGGGAAGTGGAGGAGGAGAAGATGAAGAAGAAGAAGAAGAATGAAGGGGCCGGCCCAGCACGGGATCGCTCGGAGAGAACCGCCTCGACCGCGCCGATGAAAGACGACCGACGCCGACGCCGACTCCTAAGTGCGGGGCTTCGGACCCAACAGCTCTTCTCAGAGCTAACGCAAAAAACGGCCCTTTTCAGGGCTAAAACAAGGTTATAAATTACAAGCTGTCGAAGCCATTCGACGACAACAGCCCTTCTCAGGGCTACTACAAAATTATTAAGTGCCACAAGCCGTCGAAGCCATTCGGCGGCAATATACGAGGGTAAATCAATTATTATCCGCAATTTGTTTATATTTTTGTTTATGTTGGTAGTACTGTCGTGTTGCGTAGATGACGCATGCGTGGTTTAATTATTGTTATGTCTGTGCAGGTTTCATGCTACTAGGTTAGTTCCATTATCGCTGCCCTGCCTTTAACCATAGCTGCTACGCTTTCTGTTTGTACCAAAGAAGAGCAACGTTCAGTGATCCGTTTTTTGTGGTCGGAAGGTGTAACAGGGGCCGAAATCCATCGAAGACTTTCGGTACAGTACGGGAAAAGTGTGTTGCAGCAACGGAGTGTCTACGAATGGATTTAAAAATTCAGAAACGGTCGCACAAGTGTTACGCACAACGAAGGAGCCGGACGACCGTTTACCGCTACAAATGAGGAAAACATTGAGGGTGCACGTGACATGGTTTTCTTAGACAGACGAGTAACTATTGATGAACTGGCTTACAAGTGATAAGTGGTTTACAAATTAGTCACGGTTCTGCCTACGAAATTATCCACAACAGACTTGGGCTTCAAAAAGTCTGTGCAAGATGGGTCCCAAAACAATTCACACAGTCGCATAAACAAACGCGCTTGGACATCTGCCAAAAACTTTTGGATCGCTATGCTAACGAACGGGACATCTTCTTAGACAGAATCATCACTGGTGACGAAACACAGATCCATCATTACGAGCCGGAGAGTAAACGGCAGAGTATGGAATGGAACATCCAAATTCGCCCTGCAAAAAAAGTTCAAGACCCAACCGTCCGCAGGAAAACTGATGCTTACGGTTTTTTAGGACTCACAAGACCCAGTATTGGAACATTATGAAGAAAGGGGCACGACAATAAACAGTGTGCGTTTCAGTGAGATGATTACTGCCAAGCTAAAGCCTGCAATTCGAAGGAAACGCCGAGGACTGCTGTCGAAAGGTGTTGTTGCACGCCAATGCCTGTCCACATACTGATGCGCTCACTGCTGAAACGCCCCAGAAACTCGACTTTGAAGTACTGGCTCGTTCTCCGTATAGTCTTGATCTTGCCCCTTCTGACTACCACTTGTTTGGTCCACTCAAAGAGGCATTAAGGGGCCGTCGATTTACCTCGAACGAAACAGTGAAAGAAGCGGTGCATTCCTCGCTCGCAGCTCAACCGAAAACCTTCTTTTATGAGGGCTTCAAGAAGCTTGTGCAACGATGGACAAAGTGCGTTGAAATGAAAGGGGACTATGTTGAAAAATGTGTGTTCAACATTTAATGGATGTAAATGTACAGATACAATGATGATACAATGAATGATACAATGATACACAGATGTAATGTACAGTTTCCTATTTGTATTCCAATAAAATTTATAACTACTTGCTGATAATAATTGACTTACCCTCGTATATATATATATATATATATATATATATATATATATATTCATTTAACTTAAAATTTAATTTTCATCATCTGTAATTTTTTTATGAAAATTTACGGAATATTATTATAAAAGAAAAAAAATTGTTTTGAAAAACCGTAAACTGTTGATGACGATTCGAAATGAAAAAGAACAACTACAGAAATTTATTTCGAATAGTACTATTGTTATCTGAAATTTTTTAATAAAATATATTCTCTCCACGTAAATTATTAAAAAAAAATCAAGAAAAAGAAAATCAGTACAGTTATTTTACCTCAATTTTTATCATTATTAATTTTTTAATATGTATTCAGATTAAGTGAATGATAAAATGCTTTCATTAAAAGGAGGTAGTCATTTGACAAACCTTATATTCCAAATCGTATGCATCTTATTTTTCGTCTTCCTATACTGTCTTTTCGTACTTTCTTCTTCACTTTCTTTTAATATATTCCTTATTGTATCTTTAACGTAAATATTGAACAGTGTCGGTGAGAGACAGCATTCTTGCTAACCCTCCACCAAGACCTACCCACTCAGCCATATTCTTATTTACTTTCATTGTTGCTGTTTGTCTGCTATATACATTTTTAATTAACCTTCTGTGTTTCCATCCTACTTTTTTCTCTTTGAGCAATTAATTTAAACTTATAATTTCATTCTAAAAATCTATTACTATTATTTTACTTTCCCAGTTGTCGTACAATGTAATAAAACGAAATATTACTTTATACTATTTGAATTAAAAATTCAATCGGAGAATGAAATCACTAAAAAAAGTTTATGATTTAATTCAAAAATATTTTAGTGATTTTTAGTGACGAGATGATTTTAGTGATTTTACTAAAATGATTCTCCTCGCATGGTTTTTGATATTTATAAAGAATTCAGGTCAGATATCAATGTTCCAATCTCGTATAATGTTTTGGAATCGTAGTACGAAAAGCGACCTAGTTCAAGAAGCATTCTGATGATCTATCTACGAACAGCCGTTGATCGATTTTCTTTTTTAAAACACTTATCGTAAGAGTTTTAGTAACCATGAGCTATATTATTACCCCAAACACAGGGAAACAAGCGTCCAATTTGTCAGTCGATTTTGCACTTGGCACTGCTTATATCGTACATAGCTGCCACGGAATTTATATTTTCAAACCTATTGCGTTTCAACCTAACATTTTGAAAATAACTTTCCGAGCGCCGCCTTTAGGTAAACCTGAGCTCTTACATCGCTAGGAAACTAAGGACCCACACCCACAAATTATTGTAGTTACAGCTAGGATTCTTCGCAGGCTGGAACCTAATTGATAGTAATCGCTACATCAAATCAATATGACTGTTAGTTGTCAGTTAAAAGCTCTCTCTCGTATATTAATTCGGGTGATGCTTTGTTACTGTACTACGGTAATGTGGGCTGTTCTCAAAATTTATGTGAGCAGAAAAATAATCGGTTCCTTTTAGGTAGGCATATTTGATTTATATATTAATCGAGCGGGTACACCGAATGAATACTGCACGTTTGATTTACGTGTGTTCAACATTTAATATTGTTCTATAACTCAAGGCGATATTTGATATGGTAAAGTATAGCCTGTGGATCTGCCAAGTTGACGTTGCATAGTGAGGTTTGGAGATACCAGAGGGTGTGCAGATGATCAGACTTAATGGAGCAAGTGATTGGGGCGATCCAATCAGGACGTGACCTTAGTAAATCCCCTTAGGATAAGTGTGACGTTTGTCCTTCCATATCTTGAACCGTCTTTGTCCAGGTGAACCTTAATCGTAATAATATAATTAAGTTTAAAAAATGTATAATTCATTTTTATTATCTTCTTGAAATTTTTTAAATACATCTCTCTGAACGAGGTATTGTTAGGTTCAGAATACTTTTTAATCCTTATTACAAGAATACTTCTATTTTTATGGGACTATACTATTTTTTACTTTAACCGATTTTAAGCAATTGATTTGAAATTTTTTTTATTTCTAAATACTTTTCATCAGATTGGGAGTAGTTTTATTTCATTCGACCTAGAAAATTGTATAAAATCAAACTATAACTTTATATAAATCGTTAAATTTTAAGCTTTATGAAAATGCTGTGAAAATTCAATATCACCGCCTACATTTTTAATATTACAATAGCAGAAATTTACGGAAAATCTTGAAACTTTTTTATAAACTCCTCGTAAAAAAGAGAGGAAACGTGAATAAGATAGATCCAAAAGAGAAAAAAGGATGAATATCATCACTCAAAAAATGTTTTATTTGAGATAAATGTATTAAACTTTTTGAGGTAATTCTAAAAAAAAATTGATCATCATATGTGAAAAAGCGCAGCATATCTTGTGGTTGTAAAATTGTTAAATCGTTTGTCAATATGTCTGGACCTATTACCAATTTGATAGACGTGTTAATAAAGTTGTGTTAAGTAAAAGAATATAGAAGGATTTTATTATTGTTAAACATAGCCATAAAAGCCTAATAAAAGATTGAGAATATCTAAAATTATAAAACTGTAAAATATATAGTATTTGTCGAATGATATGCCGTCTTGGTTCAATACCTCGGTTAGGATTAATTATTCAAAATATTTTATTGTTCGCTGGTTCAATCAAATAAATAAAAGTCTTTACTTCGTTTATAATATAAATTGTTTTTATTATAATCTTGAACTTGTAATTCATGTATATATCATTATTATATTAATTACATGTACATTCATAACAAACACAAATCGAGTTTCTGGATGAAGGAACTAGACTAAAATATTCTAGTGCGGAGCCAGCTTTTATAGCGTGGATGAAGCCTAGTGAACTGACAGGAGCTATGCGGGTCGTATGGAGCCGAGTGCAGCCGTCCGAAGGACTTTTTTAAAAATTAAAAGTCCTTTAAATAAAATTTGAAGTTCCTCATTTAAAAAGGAGTCACAAAAAAGTGAACATTTGGCAGGGATGCCAACCTGAGCTAACGAGTAGTAAAAAAAGTGAGAATTTAGCAGGAATGCCAACCGTCATTTAAAAATGAAATAACCTCATTTAAATAATCCTGTGTCTAACAGAATTAACACAATAATTTCTGCAAAACATATGTAATTGTAAATAATTTAATAAATTTGCAACGTGGTATCTGTATTGTAAATTTAATTTATTTTAATAAAATTGTTAAATTATACACTGGAATCGTAAAATAAATAAAAAGTACCCTACTGTAATAAAGTAATTGAAATTTGCATGCGTGATTAAATTAAGTCTTCCAAATAAGACGACTGTAGAATAACAAATTATAAGTTTGTCATTTACAGATTTTCAAATTTCTAAGAATCTGGCAGACGTCATAATAGAATAGAAACTTATTATCAACCTAAAGCGTTATAATTGAATACTTAAATTATGTTTTAATTAAATAAAATCTACTAATAACTACAAAAATAGTAAATAATATTTATGACAATAAATTTTATGTTAATGCTTTCAATGATTATTTAACTACAGACAGTAATAAAATTTATTAATAGGAAAGAAACCAAATTTGATTTTTAATTAAAATCAATAGATTACGAAATAAGTAATTTATTATCATTTGTTTAAACGCATTTGCTAGAGATGAAAGTCTATTACTTATACAACCTTGTTTCAAGAGGTAGGGCCTTTTAAAAAATTTGGAAGATATTCCAAATAGTTATGGTTATTTTCTCCATCTTCATTCAATAACACTGTACCAAATTGGAACAACTTACTGAAATAAATAATTATTCCAAGAGATACATTTTATTGCAAAAAAGAGGATGAGTGAGACCCGTAATTAAAGTATCAATTTTTTTTAAACTTTAATTTTTCAATATTCTAAACCTTCAATTTATTTAAATTCGTATTATTAGATGGCATAAGAACTTTAAAGAAGAACGATCTCATGCGATCCGACTTAAGAATTTATAATATATTTTGAAATTATTGTAATTTTTTATATTTATCTGTTTTTCACGTTGAGGCTATTGTTAAAAATCTTTTGAGACTGAAATTGTTTTAGTAAAATTCTGATTTTTTTTTTAACAATTGTATTCTAAATAATGTATAATTTTGTTGATAAAACGATCATTTTCAATTCTTTGTCGTCTCTTTTCTTTTTTCTTTCTTGCCAGTACGTTTTCATTCTCTCCTCATGTTGTCCTTTGCGTTCTTTTGCCATTTCATGTTTGTATTCCCTTTCTTAATCTTTTGCTTTTAGAAACGCTTTTACATCATAATTTTGATTTTAAATGTGTTCTAAAGGTGACATTTTTAACATTTTTTTCTGTTATATTTTTAAATTTTAAGGTTTTTTTAACTTTAATCCAGTTTACTTCTGTTTTTCTATTATAGAAATAATCAACGATTTGCTTAGTTAATCGATTTTTATTCATTTTGACAAGGTAAATAACATTCTAAAGAATAGTCAAGATAATAGTATATACAAATCAAGAATAGTAATAGAGGTTTGGGACCAGTTTTATTTCATTTTTTAGATCAGAAACCATAAGGAAGCATGAAATTTACTACTCGATTTGTACCCCAAGAATTTTCGTACGGTTTATTTCACAACGAGTGCAGAAAGCAGGGCTAAATGTTTCGCAAGCCGAATTTTCTAACGAACCGTTTTCTGACCTATGTTTATATTAACGTTTTTCTTATTTTTGGCTATAGAATCATTTCCCGAGAGATTACTGCGCAATTTGGAATTACTATGTATATATATATATATATAAATATTTTATACAATTTTTGACTGATACAGTTTAATTTTCGCGCGGATATGCTTTGATCATAGAAATAGCACAAGGTTATATGTTATAAACAAAGAGAACAAAGAAGAACGATAAAAACATAGAAATGAACGATATTTTTAAATCGTCGATGTATGCAGCGTAATTTATTGTTTGAGAAATGTTCCTTTTTTTATTTAGAAAATCTATTAACGGAGCCACCACAAAAGTTCCTGTGTAAAATAAAATTCTATCGAAATCATTTCATTCATTGAAGAATAAAATTTAACAAATCACAATAAAAAAAAAAGAAAAAAAAAAAAAAAAAAAAAAAAAAAACTATACAAATATGAAAATTAAAATAAAAAGGTAATATTGAATTCGGTTAAAAAGAAATTTATTTTTTCTAATAATTTTTAAAAGCAATCTGGTTTATGAATTTATAAACTGATCAATTCTGAGACGGGTGTTTAAAATTTTACAAAACTATTTAATAAATAAATATTAAAATATTAAAAAAAACTGGGAAAACTGTTTTAATAAATATTTTTGCCAATTTTATTAGATTTAACTTTTTCATTCAGTAATTATATACAATAAAATAAATTTATACTGTAACAAATTTTCTAGTAAGTAATTTCTATACACATGCTGAAGATAAAAATATAGTAATATATATATATATATATATATACTATAATTTTTGTAGAAGATTGTTTCAAATATGGAAAACCATTTATGGACGATGTCACAAAGGTTTTTATTGAAAAATTCGTACCGCTTTTTTGAACCTATTTCACATTGAATTCTTATCCTGCACTGTATCCTCTTGTATCGTGGATTCACTTCTACATAAGTTCAATATATAATTTTACGTTTTTATTTACGTACAACACTAGTTTATTATGCTATATTTATGATTTAAACGAAGATTAACTGTTTATTACAATAAATAAATTCACATCAAAATAATTGTATGGATACATTTTTTACTTCCTTGCACGACGTAAAGGAAGTATTGTAATCGCGAAAAATTTCGGTTTTCAGATTTCAACGGAAATATTCATTGACCATCCCTGAATCCATTTTGTCTAGTTTCGGCGTGACGTCTGTACATACGTACTACGTATGTATCTCGCATAAGTAAAAAATAATTAGCCGTAAATGTTGAAATTTTGTATTTAGGACTTTTGTAACTTCTAGTTGTGCACATCTCCTTTTGATTGCAATCGACTGAGCCAATTATGTGTGTACTGTCAGATCTCTAAATAAACCGGACATGGGTTCGAATGCGACTTCATATACTTATATTTTTTTATTTAAATATATTGATTAATTAATAATTATTAACTTCTGATTATAAAAAAAAATAAACTACAAATAATAATTCAATAATAACAATACAATAAAAAACATGAAAAAAAATTAGAAGTTATTAGTGAAATAAAATTTTATGTACCTTTCATTTTAATTCAAAACTTTTTACAATCAGAGATAAATAATTATTAATAAGTCAATATATTTAAATTAAAAAAAAAGTTAAGTAAAAATATATATAAATGTAAAGTCGGATTCGAACCGATGTGTGCGTGGTTACGGATCCGACACGTTCTCACTTATACCACACATCTACTTCAGCGACGTGAAAAAAAATTAATATATAAACTAATGTAAAATCCTAAGGAAATTTTTTGGGCCATTTTTGTTGAGTATAATTGAATATTGCGTGTTAGTATTTTGTGATGAAGACACGTAAACAGTGTACTATTCACACACGCAATGTGTTCAAATCGGTGTCCCGAAGGCCGTGCCTTTCCCTTGTTAGTTACAGTAACATGGATCTTAGGTACCTTATACTCATTTAAATTTTTATAGAAAAAGATCACTATAGTTATTTTATTTCAGAATTAGAAATAATTTGCATATGAAAAATAATTTTGTTTTTAACATTTAAGCATAATTTTAGTATATCAGAATAATTTTATTTCCAAAGCCTATCTTGTTTTTTAAACATTAAGCATTATCTTAATACTCCACCCTAAGAACGAAACAAAAAAATGTATGAAGCTTTAAGAGAAAATTTCTCAGTACTGAAAACAGAAGATGATGAATCATGTCTATTCCGTTCGTTATCGTTATGTTTATTTGGGGTACAAGAATAATATAAATGCATTAGAACGTTATGTTGTTATATTTTTTACAAAAATCTGTGTGGACATCACATGACTTCCTTGTACGCCTATTAAATTACATACGTATACACATTTTTTTTTAAAATGAGAAGTACATAAAATTTTATTTCATTAATAACTTCTGATATTTTTTCATTTTTTTGTTGAATTATTATTCATCGTAATTTTTTTTACAATCAGAGGTTAATAATTATTAATAAATTAAAAAAAGGAGATGAAGTCTGATTCGAACCATTGTGCCTCCCTCTTCTAAGATCCAAATATTTCATTAATCAAAATTTTATTTGGCTATAACTCTGGAACCAATGAAAATAAGTACCACTTAAGATAAATCGTTATAAGTCTTATTACTGCAGTTAAGAAAAAAGTACAAAATTACAAATTTATTAAATTTAAAAAGTACAACAGTTTTAAATCCAAACTTTCAACATCCTACGGCTAATCGTTTTTGATTTATGCGAGATCCGTACGTACATACATACATAAGTACGTACAGACGTCACGCTGAGACTAGTCAAAACGGATTCAGAAATGGTCAAAATGGACATTTTCGTTGAAAATTGAAAACCGAAATTTTTCGCGATCACAAAACTTTCTTTACGTCGTACAAGGAAGTAAAATCATAGTATTAGATAGATATAAGACTTAAACTTATTTCAAGAGTAATAAAGGGACTTTTACTATATCCTAATACTTCAGGTAAAATTACAGAATTAATAATTGTATTTTCACTTTAATAACTAATACTTTAGCAATTGTTTAACTATTCTCTTTATTAAAGAATTGGAGATCGTATCTCACTTTCAAACGAAATAAGTTTAAATGAAGTGCAACAAAAAAGAGTATGTGTAATTTTATAGGCGTACAAGGAAGTCATGTGGTGTTCACATCCGATCTTTTCAAACGTAATTAAAATGATTTATAAGAAGTATAAGGAAAAATTATACAAACTGTAAATGCAATATGATGTGTAAAATTATTATAGACGTGTAACCTACAGCCGTATTTTAAAAATTATTACGTACATTTATATTGTTTTTTTACTAACCTATTAAAGTTTATCAGCAAAGAAAAATGTAACCGTTTCTTATACGTACTGTACTTATAAATAAATTATGTTGTTGATATTCAGCTATGTAGACTATTAAATGACCAAATTGCAATTCTTTAATGTTTTATTGTAATACACGCAAACTTCTCGTCATTGTATTTTAAATATGTAGCGTACAACGTATCGCACAACAAACCATTCAAAAGTTTTCAAGAAAATATTTCTATACCGTTAACGAAGAAAATTATTATAAATTAATATTAAAAAATCTGATAACATAAAAATGCCAAACGTTCTTTACTTTCTCGTTATAAGGGAAAAATATAATCTAATAATCGTTAAAACTTTGAGTGCAAAACATTTAAATCATAAAAGATTTGAATACACTGTAAAAACCTTATAAAATTTTTTAAGTTAATCCTCACTCTTTGATATATGTAAATTTGCTTATTTTTGTTTTGAGTGGCTATAATAATGTTCAAAATGGTTCAAAAATCAAATAAATTGATCAAAATTTATAGGAAATTGTATGGAGTATTTGGAGGCATATTCCCGGAAGTAATTCAGGACACCAAAATGAGTAAAAAGTTCATATTTAGAGTCGTCTGAAGTTAAACCATTGTTCTCATTTACGTTGATTTCTCGCTGAATTTTCACCTTCAGTTCATCAATAATGTGGGGATTAGATGCATAAACTGTCTCCTTTAAATAGCTCCAAAGGAAACAATCGCAAGTAGAGGAAATCTATCTGTCCACCAACATTGTTTTCAAGAAGCCAGTTGCAACAATCAAGTCGTTTTGGTTTGATGTCTCCTTCAGTTGTTGCCCAGTTGTAACGCGGTATGGTTTCAATTTTAATTCATGAAGAATTTTACAACAAGATGTGTATTTAACTTAACTTAACTTAACTTTAACTTAACAAGATGATCATTTGGGATAACTTGCGAGTGATTTTTTTTGGACTAGCAGTAATTCTCCTTTCAATAACGGCAATGACCTGTGCAATCCTAAAAAGGTTAACTATTTCGTTTTGCATTTGAAACCGAACCTGTTGTACGCAATTTTTTAACTAATTCGCTGGGATACAGGCATTCGGAAATTTTTCTACGAATACTTGACGTGATTCTTCAAACGACCCAGAACGAATATAGGCATCAAATATAGCTATTCTTTCCTAGATTGAATAAGACATTTTCTTTTTTAGTTTAACCTCCAGGTCCATCGTTAGGCACCGCCTCAGAGGATGTAATGAATGATTTTTAGTATATGTGAAAATTCCCCGGGATTCAAACCCGGGACTTCTAGATGAGAAGCTGAGACAGTACCGCTCGAGCTACGGATACCGGCGAAATAGGCATTTTACACATCTGCACTCACAATACTGCACTGCAACAAAACGTATACTGCACTGACACGTAACCACCTGACAAACAGCAGCAACAATCAGTAGTAACATATACATCGACTAGTCACACTATTTGTATGGAGTCTTTCATAAATAGTGTTGGGTAGCGGTTTCATTATTGGTTCGGTTTTATGTTGCTTATCCTATATATATATATATATATATATATCAATTTTATTTTATTATTATATTTGAACTTGTAGTAAAATTAATACTAATAATGTATTAACATATGCTGGGTCATTGATGGTTGGCGCAAGTCTGACCAACAAGAGCGTTAGACCGTGGTTAAAAATTCATTTAAAACGTCGTAACAAAAAAGTGAGAGATTTAAAAAGGAGTAAGAAAAAAGTGAGAAACCATCATTTAAAAATTAACACAACTCAATAACATCATTTAAATAACCCTGAGTTTTAACAATGGCGGCCAGAAGGAATACAAAGCCAAATAGGACTTATGTCGATATGAAGTTTTTGGCTCTTTTACGTCTCCTGAATCAGTAACTGAAGTTCGGGAATACGTTCCGGAACATCAGTATAAAAAGCCGACACAGATTCTGAATTTTCAAGAAATTTACTTAACTTAAAATTTAATCGTAAAAAAACTTTTTTATTCATTTTTATTAATAAATGATTTTTATGAAGTCGAAGGTTCTGAGGTTCGAACCCTAGTAAAAGCTTGTTGCTTTTATACAGATTTAATACCAGACAGTGGATGCCGGTGTAATTTGGTGGTTGGGATTCAATTAACTAGATGTCTCAGGAATGGTCTGTTGACCTGAGTCTGTACAAGACTACACCTCATGTATATGTCATATATCATTCTCATCTCACAAGGTTATGGGCGGTTGTTGTTGCATACTATTTAAAGTTAAACAGATTGCAATGAAAACTTTAGGAAAAGAGATATATTAATAAATTTATAATATTTAAATAATTATATATATAATTTATTTATTAAAAATAAATACTTTGTTATAAGGTTTCACAGAATCATTTTGCATTGATGATTTTTCCTCAAGAAAAATAATCGATAAAAAGCATACCTTTCCAATCTCAACAGTGATGACATTAGACTCATCATGAACATTTATTCTTTTTTCGATGAAAAACCGACACCACTTACACCCATCTGCCTTTTATCAATTTTTTTCCATAAACTTAAACTAAATGGACGAATGATTTTTTGCATTTAAAACATGGTTCATGGTTCGCATTTTGCAATCACTGGAGCTAATATAAGGTCAGAATAAAAGTAAGACAATGAGCAAAAACTGAGTTTTTTTATTAATTTGTATGATATTCGGAAGGTGTTTAAGATTCCAGATAGCTGATACAGATTTCGTAATTTGGAACAAAACCGGCAACTGTGACCCTCACAGTTTGTGTAACCCTCGTTTGTGTAACGAGTCTGACTATGATTTTTAACATCTACGATTACCGAAGTTATCCACGGTTATTGTTTATTAACAACAAACACCGAAATAGTCTCAGAGGAAAGTATCAAGGAACCGTAAGAGTTAAAATGTAGCTAGTTTGACCTGGCTTCGAATTACCGACCTCCTATTCGATATTACTAACGCTAACCATCTACCCCATTTCGCCACACATCATTTATTAGAAAAGTTTTAAAACTTAAAACGTATTTTGACCATAAACGTCTTTAAAATCACACCGAAACATACGGGTACTAGAACAGAAATTTGTAGCGTAACAAAAATGTCTATATCGTCCTGCCTTAATAACTCTCTAACTATTAGTCTCAGATACGTAAATGCGGTGTCGTTATTTTCTAACTGATATAGTCAGCTCACCGATATGTCTTTGAGTTTGCGTCACTAGCGAGCGGGTTTGCGGGGATGGAGCACAGCGCAGATCGGCCAAAACTGGCTCTCACTCATTTCCATTCAGTGTAGCTCACGACTTAGACGTGATAGCGTGATGATTTGTGTGTTTGTGTTTAAAGTTTATCGAGATACATCGATTTAAGTTATAATAAGCGTATTTTAGACAATATTTAAACAATATTTAGACAAAAAATTAAAGTAAACATATAAAAAAAGTATAAAAATTCAATATGTCAACATCAGCTCGCGCAAAAACCACCTCGAAATATAAATTATGCATATCGTTGGAAACGGGAGGTTGTGAGCCACGCACAGGTATCCCAATGTCCTTGCCGAGCGAGCAAGACTGTTTCGGGTGCGTCGCAAAGCCGGCACGGCACGCTCAGTGAACGACGTCTAAAGCGCGAGCACTTCTACCGCTGCTTAATATGACTTATGTCTGTTATTTCTCATATCGCAGACCGATGTTGAACAAAATTGTCGTCGAATTAGTCGAAATAAATATCATTTACCATTTAGTGTCAGTTTGCTGTTAAAATTAAATTTAGTACGCAATCAATGTCTCATTTTTATTTTATCCAATACACCAAAACTGACTCGCTGACATTTTATCGACCAATTTATCGGTAAAGTAAGCCCAATGAAGGAACTAAAATTTTCTATTGAAGACGTTCAGATTTGTTTAAAAAAAAGATACGATGATGGTTCTCTCATTTAACACTACAGATAAACTGGTCGGTCTGTAGCTCGTAGGGACTGCATCCAAGGACTGTAAGGTTTGATGTTAAACCAACGGCCGTGCGCTTCGACACACCCCACCCGATTTTTTTTTGTACGTTCAATTTATCATACATTTTTTCGTGATAATAATAAATAAAATACTTTAGAAAAATATATCGAGTACGTAAAGGAGAAAAACAAAAGTAAGTCTAAAGTTAGATTACCTTTGAAATAGCAGAGCGAAAACAGAAAAACAGCACAGTGCAATTCTTTTATTTTATAGCCAGTTTTATTAGGTAATTTCGCTTAAAATTTAAATCATATGTAACATTAATATAAGAATAATAACATAGTGTGTTATATAGAGTATAAGACTGTTACAAAATTTATACCATTATTTTTTTTTTTATTTTTGTATTATTGTCGTAGCTGTAACTATTTGTAGGGTAATGCCTGTTGCACACGCGCTTCGTTGATACGTGATTAGTAAAGCGCACTGTGATTGTATTAAGTCACGATATTTCATTCGTCTACCCTAACCGAACCAGACCGTATTTAAACCGTCCGACCGACTCTTTTACCATTATTTTAACGTAACCTTGTTTATTACAAATATAACTACTTGAAAACGTTTAACTTCAAAACGTATTGTTATAAATAAAATTTATTAATACGTTTTATGTTAGTTAAGAGTATCACTGATTTATATTTTCTTACGACAACAAAAATTTGTTTTTATTTAATTTTAACTTACACGATTTATATAATTTATTATATGATATTACAGAATTATATTATTATGTTATTTTATAAATATAAATATGAAAATAAATTATTACGTATTTGAAAAAGGTAGGCAGTATCTACAACCTATATTACAGAAGAAATATCACGCGACTAAAATAATTTATATGGATTATTTCATAATAAAATCTATCTATAGCAATCATTTATAAAATATGTTTCAAACAAGCCTATAATTTAAATATAGACTTATGCTTTCCTTTGACCGAATACTTTATGCTATGAAATCCATTATAGCATATTTTGTTCTACCAATGTTATACCTACTACTCCCAGTAGAGGGTTGGATCGTGAGAGAATTGGATTGTAACAACTTACGAGCGTAATCCTATTCGAATGAAGAGTATTTTATATCCCATGACAAAAGGCAATTGTACGCAATTTTTAAAGGAGAAATATTGTAATAAGTCTCAGCTTTTCATTCAGAAGGTTTCATGTTCGAATCCCAGTCACATATTGTCTTTCATACGGTACAAATATTTCATTCCATATACCCCCATCTAAAAATACATGTTTCAAATTTATCTGGATGAATTATTACATATCGTCTAAAAAAAATTCAAAACTCTGAATATTTATATTTTTACATTTCTCAACAATATGATTTAACATTAGAAAAATGCAAAAAAAAAACAAAATACTACGGAATAATTAGGCACATATGAATGAATGTACGTGTGGTCTCCTTCCACTTTTTCCGCGATAACTTCAGTCGTCACTCATAATTTCCATACTGTCTGTCAGCGCTTACGGATTTAGATACTACTATTTACAAAATATTCCATTCACTTATTTTTTTTTAGTCTAATGTTTATATATATATATATATATATATATCAGGTTGTCTAAAACGTATTGAGCCTTTGCAAGTGAAAATTTAGAATATATTTATTATTACTGGAAAGTAATATTATGAGACCATGTATGCACCACATTTTTCAATGACCTGCCATTTTACCGGCAACACCATAATCTCATCGCTATAGAACTTATGTAATTTCTGGTCAAAAAATTATGGCACGTGGTTTCCACAGGCCTCTTTCGAAACTAACTCAACAACACTCCCTGAGTGTTGTTGAGTTAGCAGAGATCAAACAAATGGTAGTCTGACGGTGCAGGTCTGGGCTATGCGGTGGATACATTGAAACCTCCCAGTCAAGTTCTCTCAATTTCTGACGGGTCGTTAAAGATGTACACTGTATGGCGTTGTCAGCATGGTATACAACACTCTTCCTGTTGACCAGTTCAGACTGTTTATTTTGAATTGCTACGTGCAATCGCGCTAATTTTCAACAGTACAGGTCTGAGTCTATCGTTCCGCAGCAGTTGGTGGCAGCAGTTCGTGATGCACGATGCCCTTCCAATCCCACCAAACGCACAGCATAACCTTCCTGGCCATCAGCGTGGACTTTGCAAAAGACAAAGCGGTTTCTCCTCGCTTCGGCGGCGATTTTTTTTCGCATTGTTGTCGTCCACTTTTCATCACTTTTGATCAACCGATTTAGAAATGGCTCGAAACTGACTGATTCATCAATGCCCAGAAAAATACTACTGAGGACAAATTGATGAAAATTTGGACACATGTTCTTTTTACGGTGAAAGTGCTCACCAAGAAAGAATTTTTTGAAATTCCGAGTTCAAATAGTTAAAATGAAGTAACAATAAAATTTATTATTTTTTTAAATTTCTCGGTAAAACTGAAGATATCAACTTCATTTTTCGTGTGCGTAATTTTCATGTAAATATCTAAAAATTAATTTATAAATTTTTGAAAATTCGACCTTGAAATGATTGAAAAAAGATAAAATTAGTTTGAAGAATTATTCCAAATTTTCCTCATTCTCGACTATACTCGTTTAGTTTACACGATTTAGACTTGCAAATACTCTTCAGATACATTATCTAAAAACCATTTTCGGGTATTTTAAAGGTGTGCGACGTATACGGTGCGTCGGTTGAAACAACACAATCACTGTTACTATATGTGCGACGCGACTGGCTACACCTGCCTCCAGTTAGTTGACTAAAAATTATAAAAAACTACTTCAAAATTTAAAAAAAAATGAGAAACGAATTACGGTCACTTCCTAGTGGTGTTTGTCGGATAACGCTAAGAACCGGGCAAAATACGTTTTTACCCGTTTCTTCGATCATTCATCGTTTCGGGTCCTGTACTGACCAAACTGTTGCTCTGAAGAAATTACAATACACTGATATTTTTTATTAATTGAACAGGCTTTAATTTTATTTTTATCACTGTTATCCTTACAAGCATGAGTTTAATGAACACACAGGGAGCCAGAGAGCCCTCTGGCTAGATGGGAAGGGCGAGCGAAGCCGAACCATGCTAAATATTCCCTGATCGCGACGGGAAAAGCAAGAAACCGTATAGAGCGGGCGAAGCCGCAAGGGAGATGCTAGTACATGTCGTATTTACATATATTTTTTTTATTCAGAAAATAAAATAAAAGTACATGAAAATAATTAGAGTACCTCGTGAACATTCACCGATCAGTGAAATGTCCTGTATCACAATTAAATTGTTATTAAAATAACATTATTTTTGATACTGATTAATTAAGAATAATCAAAATTAATTACAATATGCAAACCTAGTTTTCACTTTATTTTAATCCTAATTTTATTAATTCAATTCTGCTGTAGACCTCAATTTTTTTATCGATTTTCGAAGAAAAGTACGGTATTACTTTCCGTCGCATGATGTGATTGTGGTAGGGGGGGGGGGGTGAAAATGAAATTTCTTTACGTTTTAATGAATTTTCTTTACTGTTTCGGAGTACGAAAAAACCGTTCACTTAAATTCGGGGTTGTACATTACGTACAAAATAGTGTGGCTCAAAAATCTTCAAAACTACTGCGTAAATTTTATTGAAATTTAAATATGCTCTAATAGTGTATCTGAAGTTGTGCATGTGGACATTTGAAGAAGATCGGTTGAATAACCAATAACCTCAACCAATAATAACTTCAATTTGAGATTATGTTGACTATATAATGGTGTAGTTTTCATACGCGCTTATGCAGTGAGTCACAGCGATGAATGGGATGCTTGTGTTAGGGTCTACTCGTTAATCGAACGTATGAAGTGCGTTGTATGAAAATTAGCGCGTTTATGACTGCGAAATAGTTAGGACATCGGAAGCGAAGTGTCGGTCTTCTTGGGAAAAAGTGAACGAGAGTTTTTTAATTCAGAAAAAAGTTTCGATGTTACTTACATACTGTTAATAGAAACAAAAACGGAGATAAAAATTAACATAGAATTTTATATAAAACAGTTTTGAAATTGTTGCTACCAAAAGTTTATTTCTATATTTATTTGTTAATAGAATTATAAATAAAGTCATAAGCACGTTTAATTTATTTGTAGATTAAGTAGTAAAGTCATAGTCGCTTCTCCGAGTTCTGTAATATTGTATTAATTAAAATTTGCGTATAATGTAGCTAGCCCAGTATCGGCTAGCTACATACTATTGTACTATTATCAAGGGTTACTATTATATTTAGTAGACTACTGCATGCAACCGAGTTCCAACAAACACCTATACTCTCGAACAATTATGCTTGTACGTTAGTTAGCCCAGTGTTTTACTTAAAAGCTTTTGCTTAAATTCCTTACCTACTTGCACTGTTAAATAATGCATGAATTCGCTATGTATATTTTAAGACGGGTGACATACGGCAGATAATGCATTCATATTCCCAAACAAAAAGGGATTACATTGTTAAATGTGTAGGCCTAATTAAGTGACCAGGAGGATGTATTTTTATAATACTTACAAGTACGTCAACTAGCCATGTTTTGTATAGTTATATTTTTTCCCTTGGACAAAACTACAAGGAAATTTTTTTAATCTAAACAAATGTGATTAAAAATATGTTTTTATAATTTATAATTATTATTATAACTATTTTACTATTCCGATCGTAGTATTTAACTGAGAGAAGCAATTGATATATATATATATATATATATATATGCATTTTCTTGACTTTATATTTCAAAAGTATGTATATACTAATCACTTCTGAAAATATAGCTATTCACTAAACGGTATAAATCCTATTATACTAGGGAAGTGATTTCCTTTCGCCTTTTTCATCATACCTAACCAATCAAAAATTAGTCAATGATAAGCCTATTATTAAGCCGTATTAATAAACACTATACGTACTCAATCTTTTCATTTCAGTGTGTAGCTGGATACTGGACAAAATTACTTTCAGAGAAAGGTAACCTAGTAGTAATATTAGTTTCTTACATGGTTTACCTGTTTCATAGCCATAAGAAAGGCTAGTACAAATAAAGTAATGTTAAATAGTAATTGTCGAGATAATATCCGCTTTGGTGTAGTACATTGGTTAGGGTAATTACTCTATGTATTTACCGCTGGTTCAAATATATCAGTTCGTAGTCAGATATGATCCTTTGAAATTGGAATGAATAATACAAGAATATGTATGAGTGTATATAAATAATTTTAATGATTCTATAAATGATACGTTCTTAAAGAATATATATTATATTTTTTTACGTTGAGTCCATGACGATTGATAGAAGAAGAAAGCTGGAAGAATACTGCCTGAATGTAGGTCGGAGCCGGCTTATGCAATGTGTACGGAGCTGCTGAATCGTCAGGAGCCGAGTGCATTCGAAAGGAGATGTGTGAACTGTACGGATCCGAGTGTGAACTGATAAAAAGATCTTTAAATTTTAAAGTACTTAAATAAATTTTTAAAAACATGCACCGAGTCTGAACAATAATTCCGTGTACTACGTACCACGTTCATTTTATACTGAATTTAACAAAGAATACGACTTAATAAAGGAGAAATGAAAATAAAACACAAAACTGAATTTCCAGTCGTTGAGTGAATGTGGGAAATTCAGCCAGTGCCAAAGATTATTGTATTGTATTAACAATATTGTTAGTATTGTTTCCATGAATACTGGACGTCACTAAGAGGTGGATGACTGTCAAAGAGGTACTTCTACAACATTCCAGTAAAATTATTCAATTTTTTAAAATTTTGTTGTTGCTTCATTTTTAAACATTTTAAACCGTATATAATAGATTAAAAGATTTAAAAAGTACTGTGCATAAACTTAAAAGCAAGTAGTGACTCAAAAAATAAATTCCCGGTTGCTGGGGAGGGCCTGGGAACAACATAGTCGGACCCGGCTCACCCTCCGCTGGCAATTTGACGTAGGAAAAATGTGGTATTAAATCAAAATGTCAGACTGCCGGTCCCCAAAGGGGAGCCCAGGAACGACATAGTCGGGTCTGCCTAACCCCCTTCTGGCGATTAGAGGCAGGCAATGGGTAACAGAAATAAATTAATAAGTAAAAGATCCAACCGGCATGTCGACCTGCCGTACCGGATATTACACCGGCGGGCAGGAAGGCTCGTTTGAGTTACAAGGACATTCATCTGGGCTGAGTCATGCTTAACTGCAGATCTAAACCGGACGAGTAGGATTAAAAAAAAACGAAATAAAGAAATCAAAAAAAAGATAGTGACTCAAAGAGTGAGGGCTTCATCAATCGGCAATTTTCATAATAAACCGAAATTTTGAAACAGAAAATTTTATTAAAAAGAGTTATTTTTTCCTTTGTTTCATTTAATAACAAGTTAATTTTTTAAAAAACTTCATTAAAAAAGTCATAAAATACTGTTTGCTATAACTGCATCATAAAACACAAACAGATGAAATCCCAAAAATTTAAGTTAAAACTGCATCTTTCTTTTAATCGGTCAGAAATTATGTACTTCCTTTTTTCGGTAAACAATACGTAACGTAAAAATTCCAATGGGAACTTTATAATTTTATGTTTTAATCTCAATCTTCAATTTCAACTTTTACTTTATCTAACTAAATCTAGCCCCATCACCATAAAAAAATTATCCCATAATATAAATTTTAACTTCAAATTGTTCTTTCTTTACCTTTCAACTTTTATTTCCTAAATATTTCTATCATCAAATCTGAATTCTAAATTTAACCACTCTTTAATTTTAAACTCCTCCATTTAAAATTAATTCTCATTGTTTTATAATAAATCTAACAATACAGTTTAAAACTACAGATTAACAGTAAACATTTGTCACTCTTGAACGAACAGATTAGTATTCGAATTTTTAGGTATACGAGCTCTGTTCAGAAAGTAACAGAACTTTATTTTTAATCTTTATTATTTATTTTACAGATTACTGCTTCTTGTCCTCTTCAAAATATTCCCCTTCCCTATTCACACACTTTTCCCAGGGATGCTTCCACTTCCAATAGCTTCACTTCCACTTTTCAGATGCTTCAGATGCTTCCACTTTTCCTGGATAGCTTCATTTGCGATGGCCTTTAAGGTCCATGACAAATTTGCTTTAGTATCATCTATAGTCACAAAACGGTGTCCTTTCATCACTGATTTTAATTTCGGAAATAAGAAAAAAATAGCAAGGAGCCAGCAGGCCTGAGGAGGGAGACCAGTCATCTGATTTTTGGCAAAAAACTGATGAATTGACAAAGCTGAGTGTGCGAGCGCATTGTCGTAGTGAAGGAACCGTGAGTTGTCTCGCCACAATTCTGGTCTCTTTTTGCGGATTTTTTCATGTAACCGTTGGAAAACGCTTTGATAGTACGCACGGTTCACCGTTTCATCTTGAGGCAAGAATTCAAAACGCACAATTTCATTAAAATCGAAAAAAAAACAGAGAGTATCATTTGAACATCAGATCGAGACTGACGTGTGCTTTCTTGCGAGGAGATCTTTTGTGATCCGTTGTGATGATGCAACTTTTGTCTCCATGTCGTAGCCGTAAATCCTGCGTTCAGCTCCCGTTATGATGCTTTGCATTCATCGTCATCCGCTTCTTCAAGAAGTTGCCGACAAACATCTACTGGATGTTCTTTCTTCTGTTCGGCCACTTCCGTAAAAGCCCATCAGAACTATGATCGGGGGGGGGGGGTTGGTATGGCGACCGGAAGCGTCACAAGGTGGTGTCTTCCCCCTACGAGCTTGGGATGCTTCCGGCCACTAAACGAGGAACAAACTTTGTTGCAACTCGACGCACGTTCAATTTTTCAGTTAAAATGTCATGGCATGATCTATTCAAGATTCTAACCTCTTTTGCAAATTTTCTTGACAGGTAATCGGCAATCTGCACGCATCAGATCGTTGATTTTCTGAACGTGGGTGTCGTCAGTTGAAGTCGAAGGCTTTCCTGTTCGAGGGCCATCTTCGATTGACTGACGACCGGTTTTAAATTGTGAAAACCATTCATAACATTGCGTACGACCCGAAGAATAATCTCCGTAAGCTTTTTTTCAAAAATTGAAACACTTCTGTGAAAGTATTTCCCAGTTTCACCAAATATTTTACGTTTTTTCGTTCCTCCCGAAAATCGCACATTACAAAAATCGCCTAACAATTAAACACGTTGCACTCAAATAATAATAACACTAAAACTAATCGGGATATCAACAATTTAAGAATATGAAGTTACAGAGGGGGTTATGCGGAACACAATCCTGCCAACCGCACGTCACTAAATATCTTCCTTGACGTGTAGTAAAAAATGTTCGATCGCAGGTCATAGATTGCATTTCTGAAAGCCATTCGCAACAAAATCATCTAATCATTTTCTTAAGTGAGTTATTGAAAACTTTTATGACATTTCTTAATCTACGGGTGGTAGTGGTTGTTTTTCATTATTATATACATGATGGCGGATCTTAGTGGAGGTGAGATAATATCTCTACCTTTTATCCGGAGGTTCCAGGTTCGATACCCGGTTAGGCGTGGCTTTTGTCACGCGCTACAATACTCATTATCATCGATCACTATCTGTTATTTTACCTTAAAGTTGTTGCTGTATAAATAAAATAATAATATTATCCAATTTATCAAAACGCATAACTATTCATTTATCTTTTTTTTTATAAAAGCTATTTATGAATGAACTTATTTTTGAAAAAAAAACTTTCTGTATCTGAAATACTATTAATTTAAATATATGTATTTTTATATACAGTTTAAATTTGCCAAAGCAAATGAGAACGATATTATCGATTAATTAGGCCAGATTTAAAAAACTATTCTTTTCACATGAGCATAACATTTTATAGGCTTAAAAAATACTGAAAAACACACATAATAGTAAATAAGGGTTCTTTTTTCTAATCTTTCTTCTGTTTTTTTTTTTTTTTTTAATGTCAGTAAAAGATTTAATTAAGAAACTAACATAGCACAATTTGGGACGCAAATAAATGACATCTGATGATGCACTGAAAGATAAGTGGATAGTATATTGAACATTAATTATAATTATTATATTTAATGTAAAACGAAACACGCCAAGCACAGAAGCCACGCACTGATTATTTCAGAAGCAACTGATTATTTCTCTCTCGCTTAAACAAAAGTCCCCGAGTTTATCCGAATGAGCATATGACAACAAAGCCTTTCGGATCACACTTATTCACTTCAAAGCTGACAGTTTTTCCCTCCCTCGTCTAAACTAGACTAATCCGAGTTTAATCGAATGAGGGTTTCACGTCAAAGTTTGACAGATGAGTCTTATTTACTAACCAGCAGACTGTTTCCCGCGCTGGCTCAACTCGGCACGAACGAGTTTACACGAATGAGTATTTCAGAGCCTGATGGATCAGACTTTTTCAATGATCATTCCCAGTCATTGTAATATACGTGGGAATTTGGGTATGTATGTTTATTCCACATGTCCTCCTAAACACGACCCGATTTCAATCAAACGTGGGACAATTATTACTTACCAACTGAGCAAAAATACTGCGGGTGCTAGACATTCCTATCACAACCGCTGCAGAAGAGGTGAGGCTGAGATTCTTAAAACATTATAAAAGGTTAAAATTCGGGAACATTTGGGGATATTATAACATATTGTCAAACACAAATTGGAACTTCCTAAACATCTGCTGAACGTATGGAGGAGTCTAGATCATTCTTCAATATTTTTTACCATTATTAAATTTTTTTAAAGAAGGAAAGACAAAAAAAAAGTTGTTATCGGCAAGCAATAGATTAATTTAAGTCTAACAACTTTGAACTCTGTTGTATTGTAGTTTCAATGTTGTACATATTTGCATAGTTGCATCCGTTATTGTATTTTATATTGTTTGAAATATATTTATTTCTTCAAATTCCTTGCATTTTCATTCAAACGATACTATTACAGGACAATAAACAGGTTATATTTCAAAGGTTAACTTCAACAAGAAGGAATGTAAAGGAGATTTATGTTTGTTGTAAAAAGTTAGTGACCATTTCTGTAAAAAAGAAATGGATGAGGCTATAAAGAATTTATGACCCCGAGAAAAGCCGGGAACAGAATCTTGTAATAATATAACAACCGTGTGTAATTAACATTTTAGTTTGAGTTTTAAATGTTTACAGTTTATTTTAATTTGGAAGAGACTGTGTGTATGTAAATTCAACTGAACTAGATTGTTATTTAAAAATATCTAGTAAAGGTAGAACCTATATAGTTCATTGTTTCAGTTGAGAAAGATTAATTCATTTCAAAAAGGATTTCATTTCATTTTGAGAGAGACTATTTTATTTCATTCTGTACTTAAATTTTTGGGGAACCATACAGTTCTGGTAACAGAACGAAGGTTGGTTTAACTTCTAGAGTATAACCTTTGATTAATATATAAAATTAACAGCCTAGAAAGATGTCCTTTGCTGGGATAATATTTCATTTCACACTTATCAGAAGAATTGCGATTAAATATGTTTTTTAATTATCTGTCTACCTAAACGTGCGCGCAGCGCACAAATGACTCATTTGTTCGAATGATTTATACTTCTTGAACGATTCATTATTTTGAAGATTATACTTCTCGAACCATCTATTCGTTCGGACGATTTATACTTATTGATGCGAACGATTTGTCTAAAATTATATTTTTTTTAGGGGGGGGATGAAAAAAAAACATTGGAGTTAGAGCAATGTTAAAAAATCACAACTCAAGAAACAGGTAAAAATGTTCAGGGATTTTAATGCTTTTCATTGCAAAAGTGTTTGTTGTTAGTACGGTAAATTCATGAAGGCTATTTAGTTACAACTGGCAAAAACATTTAACAAAATCATGTGTAATGAAATATAAATCATGTAACAGTTTAGAGGCGGGCCATAACACCGCTTTTTTCCTAGTGTATGATCGTTATAAATGTTACTTTTCAACTGTTGTACATATGCACTGTGCAATGTTTTTTACTTCCTTGTACGAAGTAAAGGAAGTATTGTGTTCGCGAAAAATTTCGGTTTTCAGATTTCAACGGAAACATCCATTTAGACCATCCCTGAATAATTTTGACTAGTTTCGTCGTGACGTCTGTACGTACGTATGTATCTCGCATAACTCAAAAACGATTAGCCGTAGGATGTTGAAAATTTGGATTTAGGACTGTTGTAACTTATAGTTGTGTACCTCCCCTTTTTGATTGCAATCGACTGGATCAAAAGTGTCCAACTAAGCCTAAAATCCCCCAAAAAAAATTGGATTTTGGACTTTCTTAACTGCAGTAATAAGCGCTCATTAACAGCTTTTCAACGATATATCATAAGCAGTAGTTATTTTAATTGGTTCCAGAGTTATATCCAAATAAAAGTTTAATTAATGAAATGCTTAGATCTTTTAAGGAGAAGGCACATCGGGATGTGCCTTTGCGATGAAGTTTTATTCAAACCAAAGCTTCTGTTTGAATCCGACTTCATCTCAGTTTTTTAACTTTTCTTTTAATTTAAATATATTGATTTATTAATAATTATTAACCTCTGGTTTAAAAAGAAAAATACGATAAATAATAATTCAATAATAACAATAGAAAAAAAAATATGAAAAAATATCAGAACTTATCAATGAAATAAAATGTTTTGTACTTTTCGTTTAAAAAACAAATGTATGTACTCGTATGTAATTTAATATGTACAAGCAAGTTATGTGCTGTCCACATCTGATTTTTTTTTTTTTTTTTTTTTTTTTTTTTTTTTTAATTTTGTCGCCTTGGGTTTGTACGTGCAGATAAACTACAAGTTTTGTAAATCATTTAATTTTTTGATACAATATAATCTAATAAGGTAAATTTCAATAGATGATAACAAATCGTGCGGAACTTTGTAAGTTCTTTAGTTAAATTAGTTCGGTATTATCTGAACAAATATATTTGAATTTTTTTTGTATATCACACAGCTGTTTATTACCATAATGAGCAATACACAAATATAGTCAACGTTCATTTAATAGCTAATTATGTAGTTAGAAAATTAATATATCTCTTGTACCACGTTCTGATTAACAAATCGGTAATCATCTAATCATCCGGTATCGCTGCTAGTAGATATTAATGTTAAAAAACATTTTACAACTTTCAATTAAATAATAATAATTATAAATTTATTATAATTAAAAACTTAAAACACCATGCAATGGAAGGATTTCATCTCCAACATGTCTGTTATTACGATGCTTACTGATATTTATACTAACGATCAGAGTGAAGCATGATAGAATTTTCAATACAATAAACGAGAGATCGTTTACACTATAATAATATTCGCTCATTTTATGTTTAATGTGTAATTATAATAACGTATTACATAACATTTTAATAATAAAACAGAATCAATTAATTTAAATTGTTTTATCCTTTATAATCAAAAAGGCTGTCATTTCCAAACAACAGGTTTTTTGAGAACTCACTTTTTTATAAATGTTCTCTTCAGTTTTTGATGTTACTTTTAATATTACATACAGGAAATATAATATATATATATAAATATAGTTACGGTAAACTGTAAAACTCTTCTTAAATAAATTAATAAAAACCCATCTTTATATTATTCAGAGAATAACGAATTCAATTACTGTCACTTACATTACTGGGTAATTAAATTACAGTTAGAAAGGGTTGTAGACTGGAAATTACTAAAAAATTATTACGGTAACAAACAGTTTTCTCTTTATTATTAATATATAAATTCTCTATGGATTCCTTTTAAAATAGAAATAAAGCCTAAATTAAAGATATTATTTTGAGGGTTTGATAATCTTTTAACCCCTTAGGAGTTCGTAATTAAAATCTCTACCGGAAGAATAATAGGTAAAATTAATTAAAATGCAAAATTCTGTTTTCTTGATGTTCAGAATATCTCAGAATTAGCATTATTAAATAAGTAGGTTTCATCCCCTACGTTTACTCAATCGGGTTTAAACTTTTTTTTTTTTTTTTAAATTTCTTAACTGTCCCCAGGATCTAAATAGGATTTCCCTGCACTATTAGAAAATTTCAATAATTTAGAGAATCTTCTTATACCGACCAAAAAAAAAAAAAAAAAAACTTATAAATCCTTGATATAATTATAGATGATTGATTGGCTGACTCCTTATCAGGATAAGTGAACGTACAATGTAACTACGAAATCATAAATTTAAGTATAAAGAGTTACTAGAAAGTATGGAAACACAAACATAACTTTTCGCTGAAGGAGCAAAGATGTCAAATAATATGCCGCCTTGACCTCGGTTAGGTTTAATTATTCTAAATATTTTATTATTCGCAGTTCAATAAAATAAATAAAAGTCTTATTTCATTTACGATATAAATTATTTTTACTATATTTTGACCTGTAATTCATACATCAATTAGTTATAAATTCGTAAAAAATACAAGTTGAGTCTTTAGAGAATGGAACTAGACTGACTAAAAATAGGGCATTAAACCAATTCAATTAATAAAAAAAGTGAGAATTTATAAAGAGTAACAAAAAAAGTGAACATTTTTATTTTAAAATTTAATGTTCCTCCTTTTAATAAAAACGGAGCAAATGAAACCTGTTTCTTAACATAATTCAACTGATAACCTACATAAATGAAAAATAGCAAATCTTCCTATCTCAAAACGATCTATTTTTTGATATGAGATCACCACACTGAGACAACCAAGGGGGACACTCAAAAAGTTTAAATGGAAAGGATTATTGTGGGTATAGCCCTTTTTATCCCTTTTTACCTTAACGTTTTTGAATTATAAAGAAAATTTACGAAAATAAAAATCCTCATAATATATATTTACACTTTAAATGAAACTTGTTTATTTTAATAAGAAATAAGAAAAATGATTATCAAAATAGCAATAAAATTCTACATTAAAATACAGTGAGTGTGAGGTAACATCAACACAGATATGGAAAATATAGAAAACGAGAATAATTAAAAAAAATATTAGATCCAGTAAAGAGTAAAAACACATTTAAACATAGGAATAATAATGAAATATATCAAAGTGCAGAAAAAATAACAGACACAATGAAAAAGCTAATATTAATGTTATTCAGTCACACTGTTATAGAATGAGTAAAAATAGATTAACTAAGCAAATAATTGACTTCTTCTATAATAGAAAAACAGAAATAAACTAAAGAAGTTAAAAAGGACTTAAAATTTTAAAATATAACAGAAAAATATGTTAAAATTAGAGAACCTTTAAAACCAAAACTATGATGTTAGAGGGTTTGCAAAAAGAAAAGATTAGAAAAGAAAATCCGAAAATGAAATGGCCAGAAAAACGCAAAGAAAAATGTGCGGAGAGAATGAAGTGGTAATGGGAAGAGGGAAAACAGTAAAAAGAAAAGAAGTAAAGGAGATTAGAACGTCGTCCTTAAGCAGCCAAATCGAAAAGAAAAAAAAGAGGAAAATAAATATATATTTTTTTAATATAAAAATAGAGTGTCCACTTACCAACAATTGTGAGTATTAATTATCCGAGCGCTTCCGGATTATTCCTCCATCATCAGGGATTATTGATTAACTATGAATTTTATAGTTGCATATATAGATTTTTATAAATAATAATTAAAAACGAAAATTAAATTTTAAATTATTATGCTCATAACAGATGATTGTCAATAGTTAAAATAAATCATACGTTAAAAGAAACGTCTTGTCAGTAAGATTACGACTTAAGCGGTATAAATTGGCTCAGTTAGCCAACCTAATAATAATTAATAATTACTGTATAATTTGTTTGAATAAGATATTGTTATCAAATCTGATTTGTTTATTTATAAGTTTATTATTATTCTTCAGATATGTATGACATTTCTCCAATATACTAGTTTTATGAAAATTATTAGCGTAGTCCAATCTTTTAAAACATTCGTTTCGGTTGTAATTATGTCCATTCTCTATAATGCGTTTAGCAAAGTAACTTTTGCTTTTGAAATATTGGACTACACTAATAATCTTTATAAAAATAGTATATTGAAGATTGATTTTCATAGCACTTCTCCAGCCACCACCCAATTTGATCGCTAAGAATAAGACCGAATGTCTGTACCACATACGACAACTGAACCTCGAATCGGTTTAGCGACCAGTGTCCTAATTAGTTCCTACAGATAATGCGTGAGCAAACTAAGCATGGTGTCACACACCACTTGCTTCGTGTCCCACCGCTCACTTGTCATATATTCTAAAATGGGTAGGCGCACCCCGTCAACTACTAAAATATATATGACATTCAATAACTTAAATTTATCTCGACAAGACAGCAAGCAATTCTCTGCCACTCCTAGGTCGCTGAATGCCAGCAAGTATCTGTCCACCAATATTAAAGCGCTTGGAGTTTTAATTGGTTGATGGCCAGCCATAATTCTCGAGTAGCTTCCCACAGCAGCGAGGTAAGAGTATTTTCCTTATATAAACTACTGTTGCCGGTTGGACAAAGCAACGGCATCAAGGTACATCCACACGGTCCGACAATGAGGCTCATGCCACATTGACTTGTCGCTTATTAGTGGCCAATTTTCCCCTTGACCTCTAAGTTCCTCTAAGTATATTGGAGATATTTCATATGTATTTGAATAATAATAAACTTATAAATGAAAAAATCAGATTTAATAATGATCAATTTATACTGACTGCATAAAAATCGCAAACATCTTACTGAGAACACGTTTCTTTAAACATATGACTTATTTTAACGATTGACAATCAACCGTTATGAACATAATTTTAAATTTTATTTTCCTTTTAATTCCTATTTATAAAAATTTATATGCACAACTATAAAATTCATAATTAGTCAATAATCCCTGATGATGGAGAAATAATCCGAAAGCGCTCGGATAATTAATACTCACAATTGTTGGTAAGTGGACCTTTCTATAAATTATATAAATACCAAAATACCAACGGTGGCAAATGTTAAGAAAATCAGTAAGTGTATATATATATATATATATATATAAACGAGTATATATACTTTATTTATTCAATAAGTATATTATGCGTACTTAAAAAGATCAAAAAAATTGAAATCGATTTTGAATCAAAAGATTACTCTTAGAAATATATTTGTACAAAACTCGATTATTCACAAAGTAAAATCGATTTTATTAGTTATATACAAAATTATTAACTGCAAGGATACATACAGATCTCAAACTGGTACCAGAAAAGAATATCACATTAAATAAATAACAATTGAAATTGTGTTATTTGTTCTGTCACCGATGGCTATGCTTTGGAGAGAATTAAAAGGAGTAAACATTAACCAGAGATGGAAACATGTTTTATTTTATGTAAATCTATTTCAAATTAAACCGTAAATTTTCGGTGAATTAGGTTCATTTTCGAACTCAACCGAGGTAATTTTGTACAGAAGATTATTAAATGAGCCGTTCAGGAATTACTGCGTGAACCGCCGGACAGATCTAGTTAAATATTCATTTTACAGACTACCCACAATTGAGCGTACAAATATGAGTGATGTTTAATTGCACATACGTATGAATTAATTCTGAGTAAACGTTTTGTATTACTAAGTGTAACAATACTTCGAAGTTATATAATTGATAATATCATCTAATTGAAGTCATTGGACGTTGAAGTGTTAACATGAATGTAAACTCTTTTTATTATGTCATAAATCTTCCAAGTACTTCATATTTAATTTTATAGTTATCATACTTCGGTTTGAGGATATCATTACGATAAATTACTTTTATATATGAATCGAAAAAAATATAAGAACTTAAAAGAAAAATCCTTGCAATAATATATTCGAATTTGGTAAAAAAATTCTGCCCCTAAAAATATTTTCTCAGATTTATCATTGGAAACTCATTATAAATTTCGATTAAAAAGAAATAGTTAAAAAAAAATAAACGAATAAAATACTTCCTCAGAATGAAAAATATTACGCCGTTTTATAAGTTGACTAAGAGGTCAAATGAAATAAAATTGATGTCGGTTTCTCCATTTTAAAACTACACAGAAATCTTTCCATGTAATATAGGTTAGAATATATTTATGGAGTGAATAAAAATTAAAAAACATTTAAATTTTTAATTAATTTACAATTAATTTACATTTTCAATTAATTATTACAAACAATTAATTTTTTTCTTTTTAATACAAATGTTTTTTATTTTTTTTTTGTAAAACAAACTTAATAGAAACTAATACACAAGAATATGGATAAACTTTCAAAAAATTAATACATTATTGAAAAAAAGCCAATTACAAGAAAACAAAGGCAAGAAACCTGCGTTTTTAGACCGCTTATGTACGAGTTGAGCAAAGGTTCTCTGTAATACAAAAAATATATTATAATTTTTATCCTAAGTTATAACATTAATTTTCTTATATTTGCACACCAAAATGCTTTTAGTATTAGAAGAATTAGGTCAAGGTATAAGCCATATCATTACGCTAAACCAATCCACTACAATGTAATGAAAAAATGAAAATATATTTAAACAGTCTATATATTGTAATGAACGAAATTTTTCGTTAAAAATTTTCCAGTTGAGTTATTTGGTAAAAAAAAACACATACAGCGGAAATATCACAGTAACTTTTCCTATAAAGTTAAAAAAAAAAATCAATGAAAATAAAATAATTAGAAGGTGAAAACTATAAGAAACAAACTATAAGAAAAGAACTTTGTTTTTTTAAGTCTGGTAAAAATATATGTAAAAAAAAAAAATGGCAAATTATTACACGGCTCGGCCAGTTAAGTCACACACAGTTTTTTCATTGTGAACTCTTTTGCAATTTTTGCAATTCAAACATTAAGGGTCAATATTTTATTTTAATAATAAAATTAATTTCAACATTTTATAAAACAAAAAAACAAAAAATGAACTAACACGTTTGGAAAACCTTTTTAGTAACCGAATAAAATTAGGATATTAGGATATAAGGCGAGATTTAAGGCTAGTGCGACGCACATATGTTTTTATGGTGTGGAAGAACTACAAATGTTCAAAAAGTGTCGCAACTTTAAGGAAGAATTTTTTTTTTCTTTTGTTACATGTTTAATTGAGGAAAAATGGGTTACACAATGTAGCAGAGATTATTGATTGTCTCTCAATACATTACATGCACCAGTTATGCACAGACACAGAATACATTCACAGATAATTATGGTGTGGATGCAACAAACAAATCCTCCATCAAGCGACAAGTTCCAAGAAACAGGGAATGCAGCAGGTGCAGCTAAAAGTGGTCGGAGAAAGTGCTAACACCAGAAACGTTGATCGACGAACAAGATGGATAGAAGTCTGTGGGCCTATCTAGCCAATCTGATCTCTCCGTTGGTGTTGCCTATCGCGCGAGTGTTTAAAGATGCATCCGTACAGAATTTTTGTTGATGACCTGCAGACACTGGAAAAGGTGTAGCTTTTTGTCAGTGGTTGATGTTATATTACCCACCGGGTTGGTCTAGTGATGAACGCGTCTTTCAAATCAGCTGATTCGGAAGGCGAGAGTTCCAGCGTTCAAGTCCTAGTAAAGGCGGATTTGAATACTACTACTTATGGTGGCCCTCTGCCGTGTTTCAGATGCAGAAGCGTAAGTGCACACGAAATGAACTAAAAGTGCTCTTAGGTTATTTGAGACATTAGACCGTTTTACTGCGTGACGGCGGCTCGGAGGTTCGTAAGACTTTAACTAAAGGATACCCTCAGGGCAGTGTACTGAGTTACCTTCTTTGGATCGTAGCATTCGATTCGATGTTGCGTTTAATGTTGGCATGTGGTTGTCGTGTCGTAGTTTATGCTGACGACGCGCTGCTACTGATTGAAGGGAATTCGCGTAACGAGGTAGTGTTCCGAGCTGATCGTGCTTGTGAGACACTTCCACTGTGGAGTCTCGAACATAAGATGATTTTCAGCCCAGAGAAAACCACAATGATGCTGCTTAAGGGCCGATTGGCTGCTCCCCAACGAATCCGGGTCCAGATGGCTGGTCTCCCCATTCGGTACGTTACGATTCAAAAATACCTGGGTGTTATCCTTAATGAGAATTTTCGGTTCAAGGAATATCTACAGTATGTAGCAACAAAAAAGGCCGTTGATGCTTTTTATGGAATCCGTAGAGTCATTCATCCCGATTGGGGGTTGAATTACCGTACCATGCGTATCCTTTACAAAGGTGTTAGCAAAGCTATTATGCTGTATGCTGCGCCTGTCTGGGCTCACCGCATGGCTTTTAGGTATTGCGCGGACATTTTATTGCGGGCCAAGCCACTTCTCTTGCTGTCTGTTATAGACGGTTATAGAACAGTCTCGCGAGAGGCAGTCTGTATTATAGCCGGAGTCAGTGGTTAAGGATACCGCTTACAAAACTCGTCCTCACACCAACTATCTGCATTAATATGTAAAATATACTAAATGAATACGGGCGGGGCAAAAGGAATGAAAGAGGGGGACAGACGTATAGAGTTTTGCACAAAGTATAATTTAGTAATTGCCAACACCCAATTTAAAAATCATAATAGAAGAATATACACTTGGAAAAAGCCAGGCGATACTGCAAGGTATCAGATAGATTATATCAAGGTTAAGCAAAGATTTAGGAATCAACTCGTTGACTGCAAAACTTACCCTGGAGCAGACATTGATAGCGACCATAATTTGGTGATAATGAAATGTAGATTGGGGTTTGAGGAAGAGGAGGTAAAGAAGATTTTTGAGGAGGACATCGCAAGAGGTCTGAGTAAAAAAGATAAGGTAGAAAATGTAGAAGAAGAATGGGAGAATGTTAAAAAGGAAATTCTTAAATCAGCAGAAGCAAACTTAGGCGGAATAAAGAGAACCGGTAGAAAACCTTGGGTTTCAGACGATATATTGCAGCTGATGGATGAACGTAGAAAATATAAGAATGCTAGTGATGAAGAAAGTAAAAGGAACTATTGGCAATTAAGAAATGCTATAAACAGTAAGTGCAAACTGGCGAAAGAAGAGTGGATTAAAGAAAAGTTTTCAGAAGTGGAAAGAGAAATGAACATTGGTAAAATAGACGGAGCATACAGGAAAGTTAAACTGCGCAGTGCAGGTGAGGAAGCGATTGATAGATTATACAAGCTGGTGTGTAATATTTATGAAAAAGGGGAAGTTCCGTCAGACTTCAAAAAAGGTGTTACAGTCATGATAACCAAGAAAGCAGGGGCAGATAAATGTGAAGAATACAGAACAATTAGTTTAACTAGTCATGCATCAAAAATCTTAACAAAAATTCTATACAGAAGAATTGAGAGGAGAGTGGAAGAAGTGTTAGGAGAAGACCAATTTGGTTTCAGGAAAAGTATAGGGACAAGTGAAGCAATTTTAGGCCTCAGATTAATAGTAGAAGAAAGATGAAAGAAAAACAAACCAACATACTTTGCGTTTATAGACCTAGAAAAGGCATTCCATAACATAGACTGGAATAAAATGTTCAGCATTTTAAAAAAATTTGGGTTCAAATACGGAGATAGAAGAACAATTGCTAACATGTACAGGAACCGAACAGCAACAGTAATAATCGAAGAACATAAGAAAGAAGCCGTAATAAGAAAGGGAGTCCAACAAGGATGTTCTCTATCCCCGTTACTTTTTAATCTTTACATGGAACTAGCAGTTAATGATGTTAAAGAACAATTTAGATTCGGAGTAACAGTACAAGGTGAAAAGATAAAGATGCTACGATTTGCTGATGATATAGTAATTCTAGCCGAGAGTAAAAAGGATTTAGAAGAAACAATGAACGGCATAGATGAAGTCCTACGCAAGAACGATCGCATGAAAATAAACAAATACAAAACAAAAGTAATGAAATGTATTAGAAAGAACAAAGATGGACCAATGAATGTGAAAATAGGAGGAGAAAAGATTATGGAGGAAAAAGAATTTTGTTATTTGGGAAGTAGAATTACTAAAGGTGGACGAAACAGGAGCGATAAAAAATGCCGAAGAGCACAGGCAAAACGAGCCTTCAGTCAGAAATATAATTTGTTAACATCAAAAATTAATTTAAATGACAGGAAAACTTTTTGAAAGTATATGTTTGGAGTGTCGCTTTATATGGAAGTGAAGCATGGACAATCGGAGTATCTGAGAAGAAAAGATTAGAAGCTTTTGAAATGTGGTGCTATAGGAGAATGTTCAAAATCAGACGGGTGGATAAAGTGACAAATGAAGAGGTATTGCGGCAAATAGATGAAGAAAGAAGCATTTGGAAAAATATAGTTAAAAGAAGAGACAGACTTATAGGCCACATACTAAGGCATCCTGGAATAGTCGCTTTATTATTGGAAGGACAGGTAGAAGGGAAAAATTGTGTAGGCAGGCCACGTTTGGAATATGTAAAACAAATTGTTAGGGATGTAGGATGTAGAGGGTGTACTGAAATGAAACGACTAGCACTAGATAGGGAATCTTGGAGAGCTGCGTCAAACCAGTCAAATGATTGAAGACAAAAAAAAGCATTAATATAATGTTATTAATAAGAAGTAACACTTTTAAGAGATATAAATACTACAATAAAATATTATAATATTCTCATTGCAATACATCCAAGGGACGAAGATAAATTTTAAAATTAAAATTTATAGTAAGATAAATAATAATTTTTAATAAAAAAATATATACTTCAGTTATATTGAAATTAAAAAAAAAAAAAGTTTTAGTACAAAGATTTCATACAATTAAAATAAATTCCTATTGTTGGAGAGACAATTTATTGTATCGTATTTTTATTATTATTATTACTGGTTAAAGTAAAATGTTTAATATTTAGTTTTTTAATACTGTACGTAGATGAATAAATAATAAAAATAAAGGTACATAAAAATTCCGTTTTATCAATAAAAAAAATAAATAAAAATAAGGAAACATAAAAATAAAACAAATTTATACCGAATATATGTAACGAAACACGAGAGGAAAAGCTAACTGCAAAAGATTGCCCAATCAAACGTTTAGTACACGCACGAGTGATCACGATAAATTGCTCTTCTTTTAAAAGAAAGGTCGTTTTCAAAAACAAGCATCTCCCTCAATGTCCACTTTGACAATTTTATACTCCATTTAATTTAAGGTTAAAAACTAATCTACATTTGTAAGCTAGAACTGATGTCTAGTCGAAATACGTATATCTTATTCTGTTATATAAAATTTAAGCTTTCAAAAATACTCACGTACATTTAAAACCAAGAAAAAACCCAAGATAAACATTCACGTTTTTATTTATTTAATGTTATAAGGATAAAACTAAAAGCCTATTTTATACGTAACTACTGTGTCCTAAGTAAATTACAGTAAACAGAAGTTAGTTTAGAAAGTAAATTACTACGGATAAATTGCGGTTTCTCTCAACCGTTTATCAATCTTATATATATATATATATATATATATAAAAATGAATGTTTGTTTGTCCCGTATGCGTTCCTATACCATTCATCCGATTTTGATGAAACTTTGTTGAGTTGTTGTGCGCAAGCCTGCGAAGGTTTCTGAATTATTTTGGACCCACTAGGCGGCGCTGCGTTAAGATATTTCGAAAAATTGTATTTATGGTCCGATTTTGCTCATATTCAGAATATGTGTTACTTACATGGAAAGAAATATCACTGCAAAAAATGGACACGAAATTTAAAATAAATGGTTGGAATTCAAAATTGGGTCTTCTTGCGCAGATTTTCGAAAGTTTTTTTTTTGTTTTTATTTGTTATAACTGCTTCCGAATGAAATAGATTTTTAAAAAACAGCAGGAAATTGGTTGGACCATAAATGTTCAAAGTGGTCGAGGACAGTGAAAAACCGTTACTTATTAGAATTTATTTTTAATATTTCATACTGGTTTAATTCGTGAAAAATTTTCGATTGAAAGCCAACAAAAAACTTTTTTTTAATCTTTATTGAATATTAAAAAAAAAAATTGTTAATGAAATGAAATTACAATAATTAACAGAAAAGAATAATTAGGGAATAAATAAGATCAGTCAATTTTATAACCGATTAAAAAGAAGGAAGTTTTGAAGTCGACCCGTACATATAAATAATATATATATTATACATTAAATATATATATATATATTAGTTTTCTTTGCTGAGAAAAACTTTTAACCAAGTGCCATTTGAATGAAATCTTTTTTAAATAATATACGGTGGCCTCTGATAATTACCAGTGGTACTGGACCATTAAAAAAAGCTCATTGGGCAAAAAACTCCAATCTAGACGTTAGAATATAGTTACTGCTTTTCTAAAAGATGAGTTGAATACCTGTCTTTGATTCCATGATAGTTGATGTTTTTCTTTAAATAATTTTCTCATTGTAGCTCCCTTACTACTGTCAATCGATGTGAATGATTTTCAAGCGTTTCGTTATAAGAGAGTTTATGACACAACGAGAAACGGTGTGAGCTTTGTTATTTAGTATCATTTGAAAGGCGCTTGCAAATCAAATTTTTTTGACGTTTTCTTTCAGAGTGCATTTCTCTTGAAACATATCCTTCATGTATTTCCGTATTTTAGATAGCCTCTATTTATGTAGATCTACACGTCAGAATCTTGATCCTGAATCCTGCATCCTTTCTCTCGAGTCATAAAGTCGTTTTGAATGATCCTGTTTTGTTTCGAAAAAAACGGTGTTTTCCCTTACGAGCAGTCTATTTTGTATGCCTGCCTATATTTCCGCTTCCATATTATAAATTATAAAATTAAAAATAATAGAATTTTTTTTTTAATCTGAACCGATTCCAAGAAAAAAAAATGTATGTATGTATGATTTCAGTAGTGGACAACATAAGTACATGTTCTTTCACATTATTATTTAAACTATGACAAAGATAAAATATTACAGTTTCCGAAACATGACAAATTATTAAAAATAATAAGTTTTAATGTTATAAAAATAGAATTTAATACCATCTGAATATGTGGGATACTGTGAAATATATTTATTGAGAATTAATGACGAAAATTTAACTTATCCCACCGGGTTGGTCTAGTGGTGAGCTCGTCATTGCAAATCAGCTGATTTTGAAGTCAAGAGTTCTAAGGTTTAAATCCTAGTAAAGTCAGTTACTTTTATACGGATTTGAATATTAGATCGTGGATAAACCGGTGTTCTTTGGTGGTTGGGTTTCAATTAACCACGCATTTCAGGAATGGTCGAACTGAGAATGTACAAGACTTACACTTCATTTACACTCATACATTTCATCCTCATTCATCCTCTGAAGTAAAACCTGAACGGTAATTCCCGAAGGCTAAACAGGAAAAAGACAAAGATAATTAAAAAAAAAAAGTAAAATACATTAAAATTGATACAGTAAATAGATACAAGCCGGCTTCCGTGGTGCGAGTGGAAGCATCTCGGATTTTCATCCGGAGGTACCAGGTTCGAATCCCGGTCAGGCATGGCATTTTTAAAAGCTACAAAAATTGTCATTCATATCATCCTTTGAAGCAATACCTAACGGTGGTCCCAGAGGTTAAAAAAAAAAAGAAAAAGTAACTAAATACTTATTCAGAAGGCCAAATATCATATTCCACCCCATGAATCATTTTACACCACTATTCCATATTTTTCTCGCTTTCGAAAAGTTTCATATTAATATATCACCCAGACTAAAAAATTAAGTTATTTAATAATTCCAGTTTTCATATTCGTTAAATTATAAGTATTGTAGGTAACTCCCATATAGCATTTCCTGGAGAGTACAATACGTGAGCTGAAAGTTTACCCCTTCCCCATAATTGGGTCTAATGTGCTAGTCATTATGTTGCACTGGTCTGCTGTGCTTGTGTTTTATATACAAATGTGTCATGTTATTAGTAATCGGTTGATATCTGCTTAGACAGTACAACAAACCCCGCTCGCCCGTCCGCCTAAGGCAGCCGACATTTCGGTTGACAAAGTCGGCAAACCTTCAGCTCACTTAGTGTACAAACTTCTCATTTTTTATGATGTAAAAATGGTAATATATCCAGAATATGTTAGGTAATTTTTTTTCATTTGTATTATAAGAGTACTATATATATTATTATACATGTATACACTGTATATCCATATAGCTGAGTAAAAATGAATTTATTTTATCTTAAGTTTACAAGAGTTATTGCAAAGTTAAAACGTAATTTTGTAGGAAATGTACTTTTTAAAAGATGAGAATAAAACTATTATAATTTATCCTTAATATGCCTTTCGAGAGACATCCTACTTTCCGCGAATTTTTTTGTTGTTGCTCAAGACATGAGGATCTCGTAACACATAGAACGATTTTTAGGAAGAGTTAAAAAATTTGCAGTTAACAATTCTTTTATTATTGTTGTTGTTACTGCATTATTACTATTACTGTTATTATTAATTGATAATTATTATTAGTATTCACAGAGTCAGTGCCTGGCTGGACTACCATGGCTTGTCTCTAGTCCTCAGCAAAACGGAGATCGTGGTTCTAACGAAGAAGCGTATCGACACCCTCCTCTCACCGCGGATCGGGGTGCAGGTTCTCGAGACCAAGCCGGCCGCATAGTACCGCAGTATGATGATTGACCAGAAACTCAGCTTCGGAGAGCCGCCGATAAAGTTGCGAGAGCCATAACTGCTCTCAGCCGGCTCATGGAAAATTTCGGCGGACCGAAGGCCAGCTGACGGCGATTGCTGATGCCACGGTGCATTCCGTCCTGTTACACGGGGTGAAGTGTGGGACCAGGCATTAAAAGTCGAAAGTAACCGGAAGCGGCTCGCGCAGGTGCAACGCACCGCGGCCTTGCAAGTCGCTTCCGCGTATTGTACTGTTTCCGAGCCTGAAGTACGGTGGTCGCCGGCATCATACCCATTGCTATTATCCAAGGGAGCGCCAGGCGACCTACAGGAGTTGATGGACAGGCGAAGACCGGGAGATCATTGCCAACGAGGAACGCACTCGCACGTTTCTCGCATAGCAAAGAGGCCTGGGACCACGAGACCAGTGCACGATGGACCGCAAGGCTTATCCCTCTGGTCAGACCGTGGACGGAACTGCGGCATGGAGAAGTGGAGTACTACATGACCTACTTTTTAACGGATCACGGATACTTCTGCGCTTACCTCCATGTCATAGGGAAAGCGCCGTCCCCCGACTGCCCTGATGAACGGGACGACGCTGAGCACATCTTTTTCAAATGTGCTCGGTGAGGGGCAGATTGAGAGACACTAGAAGCGGATCTCGGAACAGCTGAACGAATCAGAACAGCAGAAATTCGTAGACAAGAATCTCGAGAACAGCGAGATGAACATATGCGACAAAATATCTAAAAACCGTGCTCGGGTTTTACTGGGTTTTAAATTTGTGCGCCAATGACTCTACCAACATAGCCCCTGCCATTATTACTGTATATGTGACACGACTGGCTGCACCAACCTCTGGGTTACTTAATTAAAAAACATGAAATAAAAAAAGAATTGACTGCGACGGGAAAGGCAGGCAAGCATATTTAGCGAACGAAGCCGCGACGGAGATTCTAGTATAAATATATAATTTGCAATGTACTGTTTTTTGATGTGATCGGAAAAAGTGTACACTGGCATTGTGAAACAAATAACAAAATTTTAGTACTACGAACGTTAAATATATTTTTTTTATAATTCTATTAATCGTATTTTCTTATCTTTACAAATTAAAGACAACTCTCAGACACGACACGTACATCCTATTATTTTTGTGAACACAATATTATTTTATTAAAAACATGAGAAAACTACTTTCACCTTTTTTCATTAAAAAATCGAGTGAATCGGAACTAATTTAAAATCTGATACCAAATTTTCCGGGTTCTTTAAAGCAATTCATGCTTTAACAGATCAACTGTCATCAGTAGTTTGCCATTAAAAATAATAATTTTTGTAACTATCAATATATATTTGTGTTGAAGAAGTTATTGTTGTTTTAAATTATATATTTAAAAAAAAAATTAATTTGTTTATGTTTTTCATTATTTTAAGTTTTTTTATTTTAATTTTAAAGTTAATAGTGTATTCTTCTTTGGTATAATTTCACGTTGTAGTTATAATACTGCACAGATATTCTAAGGATTAATTTTCTCAATAAAATAAAATATTAATAGATAATATTTCTAAAGAATATTAAAATATTAATCAACAACATGACAATTTGAAAGTTTGTTTTTAGTTTACATACAAAGTAATAAATTAGTTCCGTCTTTTTTGTAATCTAAGTTTTTCAGTAAGTCAAAAAAAAAAAAAAAAAATGAAGTAATTACTGTTACTGGATGATGATAACAGAAGTTCATCGTAGAAATATTTAAAACCAATGAAAAGAGAGTATTTGACAAATGTTTTTATATAGAAGAAAAATAGCAAACATACAACAAATAAATAAAGGTATCAAATATTTAAAATTACTTTTACAATACGTGAGAAAGGAGTTTTATTTCAGTAAAATGTTAGTAAGAGCAAATGTAATATATTACTTACCTAAATACAAAGAAGAGGTACTTGTTATACCATACACCACTAGCAGCAAGAATGTAGAATAGATTTTCATTTTCAGTACTGAAACAAAATGAAAAATAAATAAATAATGTAAACTTTTATCTTGAATAAAGATACATATGAACTAGATAAAAATTGTTTATGTAACTGGGAATTCAAAACAAATTGAAAAATTCAGCCAATAATAATAAAAATACTTTTTTTATTTTAATATCTGATTTTTAGTTGTTTATGGATTGAGATGGATTAGGACTAAATTCTTGTTGTTTGATTATTTATTACCAAAATTTTAATTATCTTTTTCTGGATTGATTATTTAGAAATCGACTTTCAGTTGTATTTTTACTTTTGGGGATGGGTATTTTTTAAAAAGATATATTACAAAATTTCCTTTTAGGCGGATCCTCCTGAAACCGGCATATTTATTTTAAATATAATTATGTCATACCACTGAGGAGATATGTGGATTTCCGTTGCATTCTTCTCTGAGTCAAACATATTGTCATGTGAGGGAAAGTCAAAAAGTAATCAGAATTTTTATTTTCCTCTCAATCACGTGTATCGCAACACTTGTGATCTTTATACTACAAATAATTATTTAATGTAATTCGTTCAATGAAAGTATTATTTCAAGTGTTAGTTGTTTGTGGTTGTGTATAAAAGTAAATTAATAATTATTGATTCTTTGTCCAATTGCACCGAGGAAGAAATGCATGCAGTAGTACAATTTTTCCATTCCGAAGGGGTGAAATCAGCAGATATTTCTATATTTCTAATAATACAGCAACAATATGAAGAAGATATTTGAGTGGAAGTAATATCTATGATGAAAACATCGAAATACGTAACAAATCATTAACAACGATCGACAACAAACTGTAATTGATGAAGTTAAAAGCGATCACTGAAGGCAAAACTCAAATCCAAAAAGCGTGGTCAAAAGGATTGATTTTTTCTCAGGATAACTTTCGACCTTATAGGGCCGACAAAAAATTCTCGGTTTTACCGATACTGTACACACCGTACATTTCTGATCTGACTACAAGCGATTTTTATTATCTTTTTAGCCTATTAAAGAAGAACTGCAAAGGAACTCTTGTCTTCAGATGAAGAGATCATGGAAGCTGTGTAAAATTGTCTATTGTCTATTGTCGGATATTGTTTAAATCGAATAGGCACGAGGCAGAGCGCTAACACGGTATCTTCGAGGTCAGTAATACTTTAACAGCTTCACTCAGGAGGACAGGTTGTTTATGGACTTCTCTTCTAGTAAAGTTAAGGAATATTTAAGTATCTAGCGTTGTTTTAAATGCTGCAAGTACGTTCACAGGGGCTAAGTTCTGTAATCATCCTGCAGTATCTGCTCGTTTTGGCGTTGAGGGGCACAAGCGTGACGAGTGTCCTAAGACGTCAGAGGGTCCATCATGCATTAATTGTAAGCGCTGTCGAAAAGACCACAATTGTCCTGTCAATAGTAAAGAATGTAGACACTTTCTGAGAGCTGTTGAAATGTATTACAACTTAACATTTAATGGTTAGATTTGATCAGTTAAATGCATAGGGTGCCTATATTGTTCAGATTGAGGTTGGTGAGATAGCGCTACGTCGAGGGTTGGCTGTTGTTCTGTTACAGCATCCATAAATTGTATCTGGTGAACTGTCAGATTTTTCTCGTTGGAAGAGATTTTATTTTGGTTCAGTTAGTTTGTTCGCTCTTTTTTGCAGAAGAGAGGTTGATTTTGTCTTCATTCGATAGCTCTCAAATCACGTTCTGGTCGTCTGGATGTTCTGAACCTGCATTGTATGTTGCAAGTTCATATTTTCATTATAGAGATCCTGCTGATCGTCATCTTGAGAAATTGAAATTATGCAAAATAAACAAACTTAAAAAAATGAAAAATCAAATAAAACAACACAATTAAATAACAATACAATTTATTAGATATCGTTATTAAAAATTAATTTTATCTAAATTTTTAAATTGTACAAGTTTTGTTTAAAACGTTTACGTGTTCATTACCTATTTAACAAAGTTATTTTTAAGCCAAACATAAAATAGTCTGTACCCTAATATTTTGTATTTTACGCCACATTTCTCAAAAATTACTAAAAGGAACGATTCTGGGATCTTTTCTTTCACTTTCTCAGATCCGATTTTATATAAAAACATTAAATTTACCCCTTAAATTGGATGTCAAGGATTATACTCTTGCTTACTTTTACTGAAGGGCAGAAATCAGGGTGAAATATTTGGCCACCCTACACTCGCTACCGAAGCGTTTCCAAAACTATGCTTATATGTACTTTTTTATTTATTTTCACCACATTTCCTGAAAGTTTGCTACATTCTTCGTGAATCACGCTGTGTAACTGAATTATAACAATGCATTAATAATCGATGATGACGAAGAAAAATTAAATGTATCTTTACATTTTGACAGAATAACTTTTAATTCGTTTAATTTTTCACTTAAATTATTTTCTACATAAATTAATAGGAAAATACTTATAATATGATACCCGAAGAGATTACTATACAGAAGAAAATATGAACCGTCGGTATCAGCCCATTTTTTGAAAAGTAGGGATTAAACGTATCGAACAGATACGTTCGTTTACCTGTTCGAACAGGAATAGGTATTATACGTATCGAACAGAGAAGTTTTTTTTGGTTGAGAAATCAGATAAAAGATCAGTGGAGTTGTTCCCTAATTACATTGTGAGGGGGAGACATACCCCTTTAATCAGATTAACCTTCTCTGGTAGTAATAAAATAAAGAATTATAACAAAATAAGAAATACAATCATGCCATTAAATGTAATCATAACCTTAGGTTTGTCGGTTTAGTAACAAATGAATTTGTTAGAATGATTATTGAAAATTATTAAATTAACTGTAACTTGAAGATATATAACTGTAAAATTTTTTAGAAGAATTTGACATATTAAAAGCGTTCTCCAGAATATTAGATTAAAAACATTTCAATTTACAAAACTGTTTCCCGCAATTAAACAAAAGGAATATTGTATTTGTGTGCGTCAATTTATACGTATGTGTATATTTGTGTGAACATTTATTTTAATTTCCAGTAATATTTCAAGTTATTTTAATTAAGCTGAACATTTTACATGTAATATCAGAATGTTTCAACCCTTCATATTACTTTACTGTACTAAAGTTACTGTACAGAATGAAAGTTATAATACTAGATTACAGGAAGTGCATTTTCTAATTTTCGTACCGCCAAGTAATATCAAAATATTAAATTGAATAAAGTTAAAATTAATTTTACGTTACTAACGTAAATATATTCGTGTATATTTTTACAAACTCGTTGAAACGTTTAAAGTTCAAATTTAATCATAATTATTAATAAACACCGATACCGCGTTATGTACTAGATTACAAAAACAAGAAAGAAAAAGGACTTCCACTCAAGAAATCAATGATTCTACTCTAAAAATAAAAGTTTGTTTAATATATTCAAGAAATATTTGTCGTTGAAAAACTAAATACCTTTTATAAAAATTGCTAATTTATTCATTAATATTGATTAGTGATTATGCATGAAAAAAATTTACGATAAATTTTACATTTAACTTGAGTTACTTTACACTATCTGTCTAGTAGTCATTATAAAGGATATAATGCTTATAGAACCATAAGAAAAAAGTTATATGTTTGAGATATAATTCATGGGATCAATCACGGTACTTTACTGTGAAAGTAATGATGTTTACTATATATGTTAAGATGTACATAGAATTCATTTAACTGTGCTTATAAATTACTGGTTATGTGTTATTAAGACGAGCACAGAGAATCGAGAGCTAACAACCTAGAAAGGCAAAATGTTATTTACTTATCAATTCACAATTAAATTTTCTACTTTTCTAATTGAAAAAAATAAATACAACTTAATTAATTATTTAACAAAATTTTCTTACGTTAAACCAAAAAAGGTGTTATTTGTTACCCATAATTTTTGTATTTTATGTCAGATACCTTTAAAACTAATGGAGGTATAGTTCTGGGACCAACTTTTTAATATTTTCAGATCAGAAACCTAAGAAGTAATTACATTTGCCCCTTCCAGAATTTAAGGAAATCTTTTTATACCCGAGGGAGCCGGAATCCGGGTGAAATATTTCGCTAGTCATAATTTGCTAACGAACTTTTTTCTTAATTTTAGCTATAGAATTATCAGCTCCTGAGAGATTGCAGTATAATTTTTAATCACGCTGTATATCAGGTGGCTAAAAAATAACTTAGAAACCCCTCTAACATTTTTTATAATATGATATAACTGGATCGGTTTGCGGCATTCTTCCTTGTACTGAAAGGCTACTTTAAAAATTTTCAAATACTATTTTTTAATTTACATCACAAGAAACGAACGCATCACTTATATAATTAAACATAAAAAAATAATTATTAAAAATTATTAAATGGCTAGTAATATTATTAATTAATTTTTATATTTACAAATAACAAAAGTGTAGTCACTTTTTTCAACATTTATTTCAATTTAAAGCGGTTGGTTTATGTTTAACTGTTTTATTATATGTTAACTCTGACTTATATTGGGAATCTTTTTAAATCCCAACTTTTCACTTCGTACGTCAACGAACACAGTAGGACTGAGTGAAGAAAAAAAGGAATACCAATTCACTGTTTACTTTCCAATTACGCCTTGCCTTGGATTGTTGTTGCATAGGAATATGCTATTTCATATCAGAAGCGTCTACGACTCAGCCGTTATGATAAGGGAGACAATAATTTAGTACCAATAAATCTCGAATAAAATAAAATGAACGTAGTAACTTTCTTGAACCGTACCAGGCTTCTGACATTTTCGTAAAAACTAGAATTCTTCTTAATCTTTTCACCTTTCCTTTTTTTAAATTGTCAACTTCTATAAATACTGTGTCCAAATGATATAAATTTCCCCTCTCCCCTTTACCTGTTATTACTAATGTTTTTTATATAAGGAATAAGCAGCATTAGATAAATTGTCTGCGGGCAATAGGTGTAGAGAATTGACCGATTCCTATCTCCTTTAGAAGCAATGAAAAAAAAAATTATTTATGATGATTTAAACCCTATGTACATCGTACGTAGGGATGTACAATGTAGAGGGTATACAGAATGAAACGACTGGCACTAGATAGGGAATCTTGTAGAGCTGCATCAAACTAGTCAAATGACTGAAATAAAAAATAATGGTTACTAATAATTATATTATAAAATAATTCGTCTTTTAAGAATGGATTTTTTTAAAAGTTTACAATGATTCAACGTAATTCCCATCTTAAGAGAAAATTGGGTCATACCTTTATGAGCACAAATTTACAGTATTACAAACACACACACACATACACACACACACACACACACACACACACACACACACACACGCATACGTATATATATATATATATAAGTTCGTGACTCAACGAGTTCTGTTTTTTAAAAAAAACATGAACTTTATTTATACAGTTAATGTTGTTACAGCTAGTATACATGTAATCGTAAATAATAATTAACTGTTAACATCATTTATTACGTACATGCTAAATGATGAATTAAATAGGACGATGCAATATCGAACGAGTCTACTGTTGTAGGTCTTCACATCATGAAAGCTACTGCAGAACTGAATAATTAATCTGTACACTTGGTACCAGATGAAAACAAAATGCACCTGCATTCCATTAAATGGTGGATTTCTTAGCAATAAAGTGTTATGAAGCACACGTGGCCTATGGAATGCAATGCGTTAGGGTTTTACTGTAACATAACATAAACAAATATCCGGTGATCAACTTAACACCGAACCGAGTAGAGAAATGAGTGAAATTATTTCCTAATTGTTGTGTTTAATTCTCTTTCTATACAAAAATAATAACTTTCTTGCAATTTTTATATAAGGAAAAGAAAAAAGGTGACAAAGTATTACATGACTTTCCCAGTTTCGTCGGTCGTCACACAATATTTAAAAAAAAATGAAAGTGTTAAAAATTCATTATATAATCTTGCACAATTTTGCCATTATAAATAATATTTTTAATAAGATTAATATTCACCAGAATTAATTTTATTTTCGTTGAGATCGAAGAAAATAAAAACCCTTATTGCGAATTTTTGAAATTTGAAAGCTCAAGTAACAAGGGGGCTTTTTTATTGATATGATTATTATCAAAATAAGACTAAAGCATCAAAATTTCGAATAAAAGATTTTTGATTTTAGGGGCTTCCTTATTCTGTGAGGGAAAACTTATGAAAAAATTATTTATAAAGAAAGTAATTCCTAACAAAAATACTATGATAAAAATTGAATACTATGATTAAGGTTAGATGTTTTGAGCGTTTTAAGACGCAGGATTATTTAAATGAGGTTTTTTAATTGATTTATTTAATTTTTAAATGAAGGTCGGCATCCCTACTAAATTCTCACTTTATATGTTACTATTATTAAATGAATTTTTCTAATACTCTTTTGTTAGTCTAGTATCAGCCATCAGAGACTGAACATGTATTTAATAGTCATGTATAATTAATTTATAACGTTACATACATGAAGTCATAAGTTTAAATATTACAATAAAAATAATTTATATTATAAATGAAATAAAGACTTTTATTTCAATGAACCAACGAACAATAAAATATTTCGATAATTTACACCCAACCGAGGTATTAAACCATGGTGGTAAATTATTAGACAACCGTAATATTAAATCTGTATCACTTCAGGAGATTGGTTGCGTCATTTCGTATGTGTCAACGGTCTTTACAAGGATTTTTCTGGATTTAAAATGCTTTCGACAGGGTTTTCATGTCTGAGAATATTGTAGAGAAAATTGACTGCTCCCCATTAAAGCGATACATTATGCACACACAACCATTCATAGTTCCAGAGAACCAATGTGTGGTGCGCTCAGCATATTATTTTCCTAATGAAGAATTCTACAAGTACGCATGTTGACCGAAAAGATTCAAACTTGCAGCTGTAATGACAATTGGTATTTAAACTTATTACATGATCCCAGAAAAATATGGACAATAGTAGAACAATCATATGACCTATCCGATATTTTGATGCCTGGTGCTGAATATTCTTTAAAAAAAAATATAAAGCTGCTGAGTAGGGAATGCTTGCACGTTTGATAAAATAATAACTGCGGCGATGCAGCAATGTTAAACGGTTGGCTGAAAATATAACATTATTCATCGAGGTGCCGAAAGTGTATTCAGGGTATGAGAGGTTCTATAAATTTGCTGCTGATTATTTTTTTCAGAGCAATAGAAATACTTATAGCAGTACATATGATTAAAAAGCTTAAAAGAATACGTGATAACAATAATTAGCAAATGGATTATAATATTTTGTATTAGTTGAAAAGTAATGAAATTAGACGTATCTGATACTCATTCAAATTTTAGCGAATTAATTCAAATATTTTAAAGAAGTTTATGTGATTACTATGTGACTATGGAATTTATAGGAACTAATTTTACTCTAGATTATAGTTAATATCGTATATAAGATATTTAACTTTACAAATAATTCAACCGAAACGGGTATTTCGTCTTCGTTGATGAGGTAAGAAATGGGTTCGAACGTGTTGGTTCGAACGTGTTGGAACCTTTTACCTATATCATGAGCTATTAAATAACATTGATCTACTTGTTTCATCTCTATATTATCCTGTGAGAGAGAGAATTTTGCTATAATAGAAATTTAACCAAAATCAGCTTATTAATAATGTAAATAAGAAAAAATGAGAATAATTAATAGTTTTTATTCAAATTTATATTTAAATGAAATTTTATTTAATTAATTAATTTTTTTATGCGGTTAATAAACTTAATAAAAAAAATTACGTTATATAAAACGGGTAAACTATTTATTTTTTTTTAAACTACTGCTTGTAATGTAGGACACACGTTTTCTCATCATAATAGGAAGACATCAGAGAATGGGTGTGGTAAAGGAAGTATCAAGACGCGAGTACAAGACATTTGTTGCTATCAGAGGAAGCTTTATCAGGCTGGATTGCCCATTGATCCCATTAGGTTGTCCCGCCCAGGCCTAATCACTCACCGTCTTATCTCTTTCCCACCCTTTACTCCAAAAACCACCATCGCTTTTCATCCCACCGACGCTTAAGCTCGATGCGGTTGTGATGCCACTGCCACTGTAATCTGTTAGCACTGTCCAGATCAACAAGTAACCAAACCCTTAACAGCTTTGGTCTACTCAATGTGATCACGTAACCTTTAATAATTATTATTATTATTATTATTAACACTTGGAATGAATAATTTTCTGTATTAGCCGTAATATATAAGAGCTTAATTTAAAACGATTATAGGCAAAAGATAGAAGGAGATGAAGACGAAGACATACTCAGGTGTTGAGTAGAAATAAAAAAGAAAAAACAATTAAAAAACAAATATAAGGTTCCAATCATTGAGTAAAATAAAAATTAATATAAAATGAAACCGTAACTCCGGAATGGTTTATCCACTTAAAGAAAATCATTTGATTTCGACGTGGACTTGATTTGAAATTACGAGTAGAAGCTATGTAACTAATACTAATTCAAAGAAATAAGTTTGAGGATACACCCTCACTCTAGTTCATATAGTTTAAATAAGTAATATAGTTGAAAATTATTATTTTCATTAAGATATTATTTATTTTCTTATCAAAAGAAGAAAGCCCTCAGTTACTTAAATTTAAAGAAGAAATAATAATAGAAACGAGAAAAAATTCAATTTTGTGCTATATTTTATTAAGTAAGGTAGAATGAAACATTTCAATTGACAATGTTTTTATATACCTTTAAATAAAATAATTTTAAAAAAATAAAAATTGAAACTGTAAAAATGTCTACTCTAATAATACTTCGTTTAGAAAAAAAAGTTACCTTTCATGTAGATAAAGTTTACAAGAGTGAAAAGTTAGAAAATCCTATAAAAATAAAATTCCTTGAGAGAGTGGAAAAAGAAGAATTTCTACGAATTTTATTTTTTTTTTAAATTTCAATTTTATTATTGTTATTTTTTGAGGTAATTATTATATGAAAAAATTCAGCGAAAAATTAAATCTAAAAAATCCTCTATCTAAAAACTCTAAGAAAAAAACAATTCACATTCAACAATCCACATTTTTATCGACTGAAAAATGCAGTAAAATCTGGTACAAAAATTTGTGTCCCCTCCTAACTTAATAACTATAACAGGAAAAATCGGGTCGGTGGCTCGTCACGAAAATTGTTACATGGTTTTTTTTTTCATTAGACATGATTTTGTTAAATGTTTTTGTCAATTATAACGTTCATGGATTTAGCGTACTAACAACAAAAACTTTTACAATGAAAAGCTTCGAATTCCTAAACACTTTTAGCTGCTGCTTGAGTTGTGATATTTTAACAGCTCTAACTCCAATGGTTTCCTTTTTCTATCCCCAATCTGTCCATCTGGACATCTGTCCGGACCAAAGGACCAAAGGACCATCTGTCCGAAGCATTACTATTGATCCGCTCTGCGCCAATAGCGGCTAAAACAAAAATGTGAACACATACGACAAACAAACAATTCCGCGCACCATCCTTTTTTATCGGAAAGAAAGATAATTAAACATTTCCTAAGATATGTATAAAGCCCAACATTTACAAAGCTACTATATGTATATGAATTTTTTATTCAAGAATTTATTTACTTTGTATAGATTTATGCGACATCAAAAGTTGAAAAATATCTAAATGGCAGATTTTTTGATCAGTAGGCCTTTATTTTCTCTTTTTCCTCTGTTATATGGATCCAACAGCTAGAAAAGAAAGAATATATATATATATATATATATAAAATAAATGGAGAGAGAGAAAGAGCGAGTGAGAAAGGGCGTGAGGTCACGTGGTTGTGAAAATTTCCGAACCTCTATTGGTTAAAGGGAAACACTTCCCCGCCAGCTAAACTATCATAAAGATTTAATACAATTAGTACACCCTATACATTAGTACCCCAATTGTATCCTTTCTACCCTCTCATATATATAAACACACAAACGACGACGAGATACCTTATTGTCTTGCAGAGATATTTTGATGCTTACATAACACATAGATACAATACATGTATTATCCGGTACATACAAAAATTGTGCCCTAAAGACCGTTTTTTCTATTTTATTAACAACAAGCGATTGTTAGACGATTTTATAAAACGTTTAGAAATGAAAATAACCGGTTACTACAAATTTTGACATGATCTCCTTATTGTAAATATAAAATCTACCGTACAAAAATAAAAAAATAAAAAAGTAAACAAGAAAGTAAAAGTTAAACAAATGACTGTCACTATTTCCTACTTATTTTTCTTTGAATGCCTTTTTTCCCTAACAAATGTATCTTTGGCAATCTCACCTGTAAACATGAGTTTAAAAACTGTTATAATTATTATTATTTCTAGTATGATTATAATTATTTCTATAAAAGAATTTTGTTTATAATTCATTTATTTTACGTATCTTATAATTTATATTTAGAGAATGTACAATTTCATTACAGAGTTTATCTTTATTTGCATTATACCATAGGATTTATTTTGTAAAATGTGAAAAAGTACAATTTTTTATAACTTGCTCATAAAAACTTGCTCTGAGATTAGCGTCTAATCTCAGAGTTTATCAATAAACTCAAATGCATCTAAAACTTAATAAATCTTTGAAGTACCTTCATTGTAATTCAACAGTAGAAAAATTACGTAGTCTGTTTTTTTCCAGGCTATAGTTCTATTGCTGTTGAAGCATCGCTGTAAAGAGAAAGTATAGCGATCGCTCAAAATTTTTTATACCGGATTTGGCAAATATCGATCGAAGTTTCAAGACTTACTTTATTAAAAAAAAAAAAACACAGAAAGCTATATAAATTTCAGGAAGATATATGTACATACCTGTATTTTGATTAATATCACCGGACTGATTCAACAAAAATTCTTCAAGAATGGCTCACAAAATTTCTATATTTTTCGGCATTGGCATTAAATTATAGAAAAAAAAAAACAGGATTATGTATAGTTTTCACACTTCTGAATTTCCTACTTTTAGTATAATGATCAAATAAGGAAGTACTTATTAAGTTATTTAAAATTCTAAAGTTTTTAAGTCCATCGGAATTAGAGGTGGAGGCATATACAAAATATTATTTCTAAATAAATTTGCTTCTTATCTCAAAAACTGGTCGACCAAAAACATTCACACAAATATTTGAATATATATCTATGTATATGTATATAAATATTGTTACCACATTTATGCCTAATTTAATATCGGCGGACGAACACGGTATAGCAACTTAGATGTGAACTGGCGTACAGTATACGGATGCGCTGATACAGCATCACTGCCACCGCGCAGATGACCGCGGAGTTCTCTCACCATAGCGGCTGTACGGCCCTACCACTCTCATGCTCCAATAAAAGACCGTGCACGAGAGTGAATTTTCAATTCATCGTCGACCACCATCTGGAGAAGACCAAAAAGAAGAAGAATATGGAAGAAGAATTAAGTTCTCTGGCCGCCTCAACGTGGGATCTCCCGGCGGATGCTAACATCCCCGCCGGAGCAGGAGACCTGACCTGACCAGCCCGCCGAGGAAGTTGCTGGACGAGGACGCTACCTTCCCGCTCCAGCTTCAGCTCGCCGGGCTTCAATCGCCCTGGCCGCGGCGGACTCAGCATCAAGAGCCAGCCCAGCGTGGGATCGTTCGGGGAGAACCGCCTCCGCCGCGCCGGCAAAGGACGACCGACGCCGACCTGAAATTGCGGGGCTCTGGGGGCCACTACTGCCGCGGTGTAGTGGGGACCCAACTGCCGCTGAGGGAAAGCCCGATCGGACTTCAATGCACGAACCGCAACTCCCCAATTTCGCCGGAGACCAGCAGCTCTTCTCCATACATTACCCTAACGAAAAAAACGGCCCTTTTCCAGGACCACAACCAGGTTAGTAATTACAACGAGCTGTCGAAGTCATTCGACGACAGCCGTTCTCAGGGCCACTATAAGATTAGTAATTATAAAGAGCTGTCAAAGCAAATCCACGACAAAAACGGCCCTTTTCAGGGCTACCATAAGGTTAGTAAGTGTCACGTGCCGTCGAAGCTATTCACCGACAGTATATATATATTTTCTAAAAATTTAGTGACCAATAGATGTCAGTACAGAACATCAGAATATCAGATGAACAGTACCATGAAAAAGATCCTACAATATACTATCATGAAAGGCCCTAGAACAAATCTTATTAAATTAATTATTCTATTGTTTGATTATAAGTTTTTTATTATAACGTAGGCATTAATATTTTAATTTTTACTTTCCCGTCTAGCGTTATAGCAGAGCTATAGCTTTAGAAGAGAAAGTATTATAATCGGTCCAGTTTGGGTATATGCGGTTTTCACCGGATCTTTACGTTTTGGCATCTAAGGAACCCAAAAAACCGGTTGGAAATTTTCCGTTTCTTCGTATGCACGTGTGTGTGTTCGGGTTGTTGGCCTCTAAATCACTTTATATCTCTAGAACTACTCGACCGATTTTAACTAAACTTGGTCGGATTAGTTCTGTTTATGGGGCACTGATGCTATTAAATTTTGAATTTAAAACGTCAAGAGTTGAGGCTATACAGGAAGGTCATCCTCAATATTTAGAGATTTCTCCTAATGAAGGTTTTATTTTTTTAGGCGCATTTGTTAGCAATTAGAAATAATTTTTCAAAACAATAAATCGCAACCTCGTCCCAAAAAATGCTCTAAATAAACTAGTAGCTAAGTGAAAAACTAAAAATTTCATTAAAATTTATAAACACTGTAGTAGTGTTTCTGAAGTTGTGCATGTGAAAATTTTAGGATGTTTGAGGTTCTGTTGTTCTTGAGTTACGCTCAATTTAAAGTCAACAACAGACAACATAACCTCAATTTGAGATAATGTTGATTGTGAATGGTGTAATTTTCATACTCGCTTATGCAGTGAGTCAGAGTGATGAGTAATTTGAAATTTGATGCTTATTTTAGGGTGTACTCGTTAATCGAACTATGTGTTGCGTTTTTCTCTGAAAATCAGTGTTTTTCTGACATCGAAATAGTGAGGGTGTCGGAAACTAAACGTCAGTCTTCTTACGCACTTCTGCGTAAGAGATTTTGGCTGTTATTAAAAACATATAAGAGGTAGCTACCATCCAAGAGTTAAATGGAACCAAAATTTCTTACTAAAAATTTTGATTTGTTTTTTAAAGAAATTCTAATGTAAATATGCTATATAATTTTGATAATAATAAAAGTAATTTAGTTAACAATAGTATAGAACAGAATCTAAAATGTTTGATACAAATTTTAACTTTTTTCTCAATTATCTTTTAAATTATATAATTTTTAAGGTAAAAAATCAAAGGGATTAAATTCGATCCAAAGATTCTACTGAACGTTTTGATATTTTTTGCAGTTTTCCACTAAATATTGCGTAATAAAATATTAAACTTTGAAAAACCCTATGGCGTGTTTGGAACAAAAATTTATTAAGGGAAAAACAGGGAAAGTTGTGCGATCCTTTACCAACTTTTTTAAAAAATATCTTAAATTTAGAAGAAATAATGAAATCTCTTCAAAATATTTATATATGTATATGTATAAGGTAGAGGAATAATTTTATATATTAATAGGACATCAATAAATGTAATGCCCTAATACAATATGTCTAGGAGTAAATATTCCCAATGGACTTCTGCGCATCAGCCCGTATCGCTACTGATTTAGCAATTGAACTGGTATAATTCAACGACTAATTAAGTGCACTAGCTTATGTCATGCATATAATGCACGATATGCTTCAGAATTCTAATGTCATTAACAGCTTTACTTATAAATTCAATAATTCAATTCCTGGCAACTATGATTATATTTAATAAATAAAAAATAGAAATTCATTAGTTAAAGGTGTGGTCAATAGTATTTAAAGTGCGAGATCAAAAAAATAAACCTTTGGGAGAGATTAGCATTAGCGTTAAATGTAGTTACTGTGTCCTCCCACGGGTATTTTAGTTGGATTAAATATTTATTTAGCAATACTAATATAAACCCTGCAGTTAAAAAAAATAATATTCCTAAATGATTACTCATGTCGTTTAATTTTACAATACATTTACTGTTATTTACCCACATTATTTAAATTGCGTCCTTATGTGTAGGGTCTTCTCGTTAATCGAACTATTTAGTGCGTTGTACTCTAAAGGTCAGTGCACTAAAAAAAATTCCCAGAAAATTAATAGGCCGATAAAAATACTTCCAGCTGATTTTTCTGAGCATTTGCCATGCCCTGAAAACTCTCCAGTACACTGTCCTAACTGCGTCTATCATAATACATTTCGTTATTCTGGTGATAGTCATTTACTTCACTATATCAGTCATTCTCTTCCGCTTTTTCCGATCCAAACTCCCTCTTTTCCATGGAAAATTTGTATCTTACTATGCCTTCTTTATCTCCAGATCCCAATTTGTTCTTTATCTACCTCTTTCAATTGGATAGTCCTTCTATCCGGTATATTTTTGATTCACCTATCGTTACCATTTGATGGGTATTGACTGGCGCATCTCCATTTCTTTCTGAGAAGTTATCTCCGCAATAACTCTTCTTTAATTAGCGGTTTTCTCTCTCAACCACGTCTTCGTTTTTCTTTTTGGGAAAGCATACTTTGTAAAATATGTTTAGAAACATTAAATTTGAATTCATAAGAACAATCTATTGTCTCCTCCTCAGACCCGAACTCTATTATACTCCGTTTTTTTTCTTTTCATAATAAAATGACGATACCCAGAAAAATGGTGAAGTACATAAAACTACTCTCAAATTACAGTTTTAAGAATATTTAGACCTTTAGGTTTTTATTTTTACTTTAATTTTCACAAAGTAATTTTCTAATCGTGAAACATGAAACATAATATTTCAAATCCTTATCTGTTATAGAAACTGACATATCAGTACATCTTTCCATAGAAAATTATTTTTCCTTAAACTTATTTATTAATATATTTCTCTGTAAAGAAATTGAATGAATTATACAATTACGATTAAGGAAATAAACTCTCTGAAAAAATTACATGAAAATAATACAACATAAAAAGAATAAAAAAAATAAAAAAATGATACAATTCTAATACATAAAATCTTGTATTGAATTTATATATTCTGCTGAATAAACCGTAAAAAAAGTAGAAATTGTATGACAAATGTAGAAATAAGGACTTTCATAAATATATAAAATGTGTTGGAGAGTTTAAAAAACCGAGAAATAGTTTGGATATGTAAAAAGAGTAAGGGAAGAAAGAACGGCGATGAAAATATTGAACTGGAAAGTAAACAGGACGAAAGAAAGAGGAAGAACAAGGAAAAAGTGGTTAGATAAACTTAAGGAGGATATTTTAAGTAGGGTTCTTAGAAAGGGTTATAGAGAAAAATGGTGCAGGAAAGAACGTGATGGCGGTCTCTGATTCATCCCCGATCCTGAATATTGAAGAAGGGGTGGTGATATATTCAGAAATGCGAAAAGTTTTTATTGTTACTTCCAACCGTGTACATTTTATTATGTTTGTTATTCATTAAATCCAGTCTTTTTAAAAATTGTACGCAATTTTTCTCCGAGTTATTCAGTCTTTGTCAAAACAAATAGTTATACCCAGAACACAATTACCAAATACATTATCTCAGTTATACGTAAACTAAAATGGACTGCACGATGTTTTGCATTGAAGCAGGTTGAGAGACAATATGAACATTTATAAAAAGTTTCACAACAGCATCTGTAAAAGAATTCATAGGCACGTAACATAGAACAACCTTCTCAACTTGCCTATATTTTTACATACACGATAAACGAATCGTAAGTTAAACATATTTGAATAGTATTGAATGCAGTGGCGGCTCGTAGCTGAAATTAGTTGGGGGTGCTGCTACAGAAAACCTTTTTCAGGATCTTTTCAAGGCTGCGGTTAATTTTTTTATAATTTTTTTTCTGGGCGAAAAACGATTCGGCGTTATCATCGCCCGAACATGATGTACTTATTTAAAAAACTAAAGTTAAAATTTCACGATTAGAAATTAAAACACTCCCGGAAAACAAAACATGAAATATAAATACAAAAACAAGAGAATAAATAATTAAAACAAAATGAAAACTTAGAGTAGAAATTTAAAAACAAAATCGAAACAAACTAAAATATTAAAAATAAAGGAAAAACAAAAAAACTAAATGTTAAAACACAGAAACATACAATTATTACAAAAAAAAGAACACACTCGGAGTAAAAAAAAACTACTTTACACCAGCACGCCAGGGTCGGCAATGCGGAAGCGACAGTGCTCTCTCTCCCTCACAGTATCGCGTGCAGGTTTCTATGTGCAAATGCGCACAACAGCCAAATACCACGTCGCTGGAACTGCGAAGCGCTCAGTTCCATACAAAATTTTTGTATCTTTTTCATAAACTGGGGGATAGTTACTCCTTATATTAAACTTAAGGATTAAATATTGTACAAGTATAAAGAAAGAATTAAAGAAAAAAAAGGACTCATTATATTAAATTTTATCGATAATATCAAGTGGGAATAGGCGGTGCTGCCAGTGTCTATACGCTAGCCGCCACTGATTGTATAAATACACAAAACCACATAATAACAATATTCTAAACAGACACATTCAAATCCATTATACTTTTTGATTCCATTCTTGATACATGTTTCCTAAATTAAAAAAACTGCCAACAGTAACACCATCTTCACTATTGTGACAGCAGTACCAGTTAATGAACATAATAGCAAAAGCGACTGAAAATGCATTGAAATGAATTCTAAGAAATCTTTGTTGTAAAATTTGGTCCAGTTTATCACTGCAACGATTTATTTAATTTATATAATAATTTATATGTATTGTTATTTTCTTATTTAGTACAAACACGTTTATTTATGGCGGTGTATTTCAATGCCAGGTAATCTTAGGATAATTCAAATGTTTAAATTTTTTTAAATAGTTCTGTTCTATGCGTATCCGTGAAATTTGAGTCAGTCATTTCAACAATATTATAAGTTCCACGCTTCTGATATGGAACGCTTGGTTTGTTTCATATTTTTCTTTTTTAGGTTCTACTGTTTTGTAATATAACTCGTATTTTATATTTTATTTATTAGTTTATGACTTGTAGAAGAAATTTTTTATTTTAAAATTTCAATATATAATTTTTATAACATTTATTATTTTAGAACAATTTTAAAACATTCTGTTACATAAAGAAGAAGAGGGTTTTTTCGGGATAAACAAAAAACTATCCGATATATCGCTACTAAATTCTTACCCATATTTCTCGGCATAACTGAGAAGGTTTTTGGATGTATTTCATCTCGTAACATGAACCAGTCGAAATAAGTACCACTTATGATTGAAAAGCCCTCAATGAGGGCTTATTACTGCAGTTAAGGAAAAGTCCAAAATCCAAATTTTTTGGATTTTGAGCTTTTTGACACTTTTGGTTCAGTCGATTGCAAACAAAAGGGGAGGTAGATAACTAGATTTTACAACAATCCTAAATCCAAAATTTCAGTATTCTAAGCCTAATCGTTTTTGAGTTATGCTAGATACATACATACGTACGATGTCATGCCGAAAGTAGTCAAAATGGATTCGGGGATGGTCAAAATGGATATTTTTGTTGAAATGTGAAAACCGAAATCTTTCGCGATCACAATATTTCCTTTACTTCATACAAGGAAGTAAAAAGGTGATTATTACACAACAGATGAAAATTATGTTTTGAAAAAAATTCAACTATACGCGGCAATTTTCAAAGAGAATTTAAGAAGGTAATTCAATCAACTGTTAAAGGTTGTTCGCATTGGTATGTTTTTCTTTTTAACGGTCCTTTTATATTTATTGAATCGTCAAAAAAAATCCTCAAGTAATCTTTAAAATCTTCAGGAATATTTTCTCGTATTTTTTATAGTAGGTTAATATAATTCGTATCTCGTTTGTTTAATAATTTCTGTTGATTTTCAAATGTTCATCATTTGGTTGTAAAAATGCTTAGCGCAAATGTTTTTTTAAAATTTATTTTACTAGGTAATAAGCTCATGGTATCACTTAACTTTATCTTTTACTACAAAATCGGACTTGCTGTACAAAAGTAAAACTGAGCTGCAGGTCAAACATTTGGATGGAATTCTTGACATTTAAACTTGGAAGGGTAAAATGTAAAGTTTTTTGTCCAGAATCGAACGCGCAAGTATTTCCCGCTCCAAGTACGCGAGTTTGGAATGTCAATTTTAAATTGTGTTTGCGGGTACTTAGAATATAGTATTTCAAATCTGCGAAAAAGTATGGGATATTCCAAGATCATGTTCCAAATATCAGATAATAATGGTCGAAAAGTATATCGAGGAGCCGCTACACATCCCTATAACGGATACTTCTCCAGTCAAATATTTTATCTACATAACACATATTTTTAATTTACAAAAAAAAAAAATGATAATCTAATTAAGTATTTATTTCAGAAGTAAAATAAATACCATTACCTTTTATTTTAATAAACGTTATTTGTTCAATTGATTTCCTTTTATAATAATGTGGTGAACATATATAACCTACTTTTAGTTGTAATATTGCTACCGTTTCAGTCGCAATTATAAACAGTCAAGATGATATACTTTATGTAGAGATATCACTTTACTCTTGTGTAATGTAATGTTTTGTATTATTTTCAAGAGAAAATTACTCCGGGTGGACTTCCCTAAACTACAGAAATAACTAGGTCACTAGCTGGAGCAGCGTTTTACTTAGTATAGAACGAATCCTGCTCGAGTCTTAAAGAGTATATCAGTAGTAATGCAAACTGCATAGAAAACAACTTGAAATCTGCAATTGCAGCGAACCGCATTCAATCATTGATTATAGCTTTCTATTGCTGTATTTACTTACATTTGTTGCGGTATTTACTGTAGTTTACGCTATGTTCCTTTTGTTTTCCATATTAGTTTTAATGAAGTCACAGACACTTTAAAAATATATTATAAGTAATAGAATATTTTCCGGATTGAACTTACTATACCACAAATAACTGAATATACACAAAATACAATTATCTCTCTTTTTCTTTAATTCTTGCACTCAATTGTGTTTATTTATTATAAAAAAAAAAATCACAGACCTCGAACAGGTCAAATCAATTGCCATCCCAAAGGAATGTACCAAGGATAAAGCAGTTTTTAAGTTGTCCACGTATCTCGTAACATGTTATGATTTAGATACCAAAATAGAGGATTTACCAACCACCATCCTGAAGAAGGACGATCCTACTGGAGTAAAACAGCACAACATAAAAGATTTCACTCAGAAAGTGGTTTCAAGTTTTCTTCAAGAAAGCAAGAAACTATACCGCACGAAACTTCCATCTTCCAACAAGTGTACAAGGAAATGTTTATATACATTTATAGACTAACCTATAAATTCCTCTTACATTAAAAAAAAAACCAATAATTAAAATCAAAACGTACGATCCGTAATCTTATTTAAAAAGCTAATTAAAAAAAAAAATGTTTAATTTGGATGCTTATGATTCGTAACTTTAATTAAATCATATTTGCTGTTATTAAAATATGAGAAACATTCCAAGAACTTTTTAACAGTATAATATAGAAAAATTAAATTTACCAAACACCTCTACCTTACAATAATCTGTTTTACAATATTAAACCATCCACTTCAAGCTCCCAGGAGAGGGAGACAACTCAAACATTTAAAATGGAAAGGATAGGGTTGTGACAGATCATTTTACAGGATATTAAAAAAAAAAATTGATAAAATGGCGGCCGTTTAATATTTTTCACAGCTAGTTTCAAGCTAATAGCTAGTTTGAGCTAATTATTTAATGTATCGTCTCATACTAAAAAGAAGATAGTTTTGAGGTAAAATCACTTCTTAAATTGTATTTTGACGCAGAAACTATTGGACAATAAAAGTTAACAAAACAGTAGTCATTTCTTATTTTACACAGCCTAGTTTCAGAATAGGTTTGAAATACCTTTTACCAAAACTATTCAACAGTGAAAAAATAAATAAAATTTAACAAACTTATTATCGTAAACCATCTATTTCTTGGTATAGGACCACCATACTCTAAATATAACATGAGGGGCAAATCAAAATTTTCTAAATAGAAAGGGTAGGGCTGTATCTCATCATTTTAGAGGGCATTGAAAACAATCTTTAATGTAAAAGATCTGATGTGAAAACCGCATGACTTCCTTGTACGCTTTGTACGCGTAATGTGTATATGTAATTAAATTACATATACACATTTTTTTTAAATGAAAAGTACGTAAAATTTTATTTTACTAATAACTTCTGATTTTTTTCAGATTTTGTTTTTTATTGTTATTATTGAATTAATATTTATTGTAAAATGTCTTTTAACAATCACAGGTTAATAATTATTAATAAATCAATATATTTAAATAAAAAAAAAGGTAAAAAAAAGGAAATGAAGTCAAATTCGAACCGATGTGTCTTCCCTTTGTAAGATCAAAATATTTCATTAATTAAATTTTTTTATTTGGCTATAACTCTGGAACCAATGGAAATAAGTAACACTTATGATATATCGTTGGTACGCTCTCAATGAGGGCTTATTACTGCAATTAAGAAAAAGTACAAAATCCAATTGTTTTTTTTATTTTGGTCTTTTTTGGACATTTTGGGTAAGGTCGATTGCAATCAAAAGGGGAGGTGCACAACTAGATGTTACAACAGTCCTAAATCCAAAATTTCAACATCCTACGGCTAATCGTTTTTGAGTTATACGTAAGTACAGACGTCACGCCGAAACTAGTCAAAATGGATTCAGGATGATCAAAATGGATATTTCCGTTGAAATATGAAAATTTTCCCCATCACAATACTTCATTTATTTCGTACAAGAAAGTAAAAAAATATTGGGCTATGACAACACTAAAGAAAATGGCAGCCATTTAACATATTTCACAGCTAGTCAGACCTTGAATAGTCGTTTTATACCGATAATAAATTTCATATTTTAATATTTCACTCTTGTCTATTTTATTTAAGAGATACTGTAATCCACTTTTGTGAACTATTTGTGAAAAATATTAAGCGTAACCATTTTCGTTAGGGTTATTTTAGATCAATGTTTATTATCAAACATTTTCTTTAATCACTTTAAAATGATTTGTCACGATTCAACCGTCTCCATTTAAAGTTTTTTTATTTTCCCTCACATGAAGAGGGTCTCTGAGTGTTTCGGTTGTGTTCTCATAACAAAAAATAAGTTGTTTTAACATATGAGCATTGCCTTAATTTACTTCGTCAGAAACGTCACTCTTCGCTACGATGCGGGACTACACGTCGTAGTCCCGAGGTGGGGTTGGTGCAGGCGCGCAGACTGTTCGGGAGAGCGGCCGTGTCTGAACACGGCCATCTCCGGGACATCTGCCGAGAGGATCGTACATCACAGGGTATCAGAAAACGGCCTCATGCCGTATTAAACGAACCACCGTGAAGAGGCGGTACGAGAGTCAAAAAATGACAAACCAGGCTTAGGAGCCTCTATATCGCGTAACCTATAAATGGAATGGCCGCGCGAAGATTCCGGCCGCAAAAGTCACCGTTTTCGCAATTAAATTTTGTTAAAACTATAAAAAGCTAGACAATACCACACATCGTCCCACGAAGAGACCACAATTAGTCAGTATGTGCGACTCCCTCCGTAGAACGGGGCGCATTTCTCCCTCCAAATAACTAGGGCTCCGGTAGGCGCACTCCTGCTAGCCAATAGTTGCTGGTACCGAAAGGACTTCAGCGGATGGACTGAAGGGAAATCACGCTGGGATTACGAGGCTCAAAAGCTTGGTCTCCCATGGTCAGAACCAGTAAATAAATTTCACGATGGTCCATACGGATAGGAACGCAAATGACCAAATCCGTCCATAAATAAAACTTAAAATTTACAACCGCTCCTAAATAACTGATGAAATCCGCCCGATAATAGAAAGATACAGCAGCAAGAGAGATAGACCAGGATCTGCGATCTGTAGGGAGAAATATTGGAACTCCCGCCATTCTTGCGTTCCGTTCCGTTAATTTACTTATTTTATTGAATATTATTTGTCAATTGACATAATTTATTTTATGTACGTTTAATTTTAAGAATACAATGAAATATTAAAGAAATATAGTTAAATAAATAAAAAAGTAACACAAAATTCTTAATGTAATGAATAATTTTTTTCATAATTAATAAAATAAAAAAAAAAATTAATTTAACAGAAATATTAAAGATAACAATGCAAGGAAAATGACAAAAGCAGAGTAATCCCTGTAGGAAAGAAATCGACTTAGAATCGTATAAAAATCTAAGAATTAAACTGAAATTCTTAAAATAGAAAAAAGGAAAAAATCTTAAGTAAACTTTAAAATTAATATGAAAAAGAGGAATTTAATATACTATGGATGATTTTATAAAAGCAAACTGAGACGATAACGTTTGAAATGAAAAAAATTTAAGGTAAATTATAGGCGAAATAACTTTATAAGAATCTTGTAAAAAGACAAAAAACGTTAGTGTACCATATATTATAATATCCAGATAAAAATAACTTGATAACAAAACGTAAAAAATATTAACGTAGAAAAATTATTGTAATATATAAAATAGATAACTAAATACGTAGATTGCAGTATGTAGGTTAAGTTTAAAATATTAGAATACATACGAAGGAATGAAAAATAGAACAGATCTTATAATGATTGAAACAAAAAAAAAATCATCAATGTGTGTTATCCATAAATCACAATACTAAATTTCATTTTTATTCGTACAACTTGTTAAGACTCGATTTCATTTGCTCCTTTTTAATTAAAAGGAAGAATTTTTAATTTTATTGATGGGGACTTACACATTTAAAAATAAAAATTTTCACTCTTTCTGTTACTCTATAAATTCTCCCTTATACTCTTTTACTCTTTACCCTTTTACTCTTACTATCTGAATTGGTCTAATGCCCTATTTTTAGTCAGTCTATGTCCATCCTTCAAAGACTCAACTTGTGTTGTTAAGATTCTATAATTAATTGATATAATAATGACATATATATCAATTACAAGTTCAAGGTATAGTAAAAATAATTTATATTATAAAATAAATAAAAACTTTTATTTATTTGATTGAAACAGTGAATAATAAAATGTTTAGAATAATTAAACCTAACCGAGGTACTGACACATTATTCGATACAATTGTTCTATAGTTAAGAAAAATAGGCAAAAACCTAACACATATTGTATCGCGCCCTCACATACACACATATTCTTATAACGTAATTGCACTCCATTGTTATGTTATTATGTTTATAAACTGGAGAAACGAAAAAAATCCCAAAATGTAAAATTTTACAATATTTGCAAAATATTACTTTATTAAGTTATTAAATTACAATAGAAGGAAAAATACAAATATTTTTCGTTAAATGGTTAAGACGGATCCATTGTAAATATTTTAATTTGAAATAAAAAGAAATATGATTTTAATCAAGGTTAGATAAAATCACCTTTAAATATTCATTAAAATCATTTCAACTACTCGTTTAAAATTAGGTTTGAATTTTCATAAAAATTAATTAACCTCACTGCCCAACCCCATACGCATTAGCACTATGTATATATATATATATATCAATCACTACAAGAGATTTCATTATTATACATTATACACGGTTCAGAGATATTAAAAAATAGCTGATAATATTCATACACTCATCCATACTTACAGAATCGCCTGCTAGTAATTTTTTTTTTTTTTTAATTTAGGAGGTCTCAAAATATCTAGAATGCAAAGAAGCCCTTGTGAATATAAAAAGAAAATCTGATCCATAGCATTACTTTTCCTTGTATTATTCAACAGTACAACATCTGGGAAGACAAGTAAGAATAAACATTCATACAAATGAATACTTAAGAAATTAAATACGAAGAAGAAGAACAAAAGAAAATACAAATATTGCATTAAATTTTTATTTAAGAACTTTTACAAACTTTTCATAAAGATATTAGAAGAGATATTATTAAATTGCTCGAAAAGAAAATTGAATTAAAAAATGATAGCAAATGAAATAAGCAATTGTCGGGTAGATAAGTTTGAAAAAAAGTTCTTAATACGTGGAGTAAGTTTTTCACTTGTAATATTGCTCTTTTGGGAGAGAGATAAAGGAAAAATGAAAGAAAACGTATCTATATAAAATAGAAGAACAATTCTAATATTTTGAGAAGAAAGAAAGAAAGATTTGTAAATATTTAAAAGAATAGAATTTGAGCTTGATTTGGTAGAATGTAAAAAATGCCGAGTGAATTCTTTCCAACTCCACCTAACGCTACTAAAAACCCAACCACCCTCTCGTTTTGTTACCGGGTTCTTCTTCCAAGAGGATCACTTCCCCGTCCCTTCATCCCTCCGATTCTCAAATACTCTTTCACATCCCTCGTGTTGAACACCTCTACAGAGAGTTACGACTTTAATCACCGTACAGACGTCCTGGAATTACTGCCCGAGGGAGTATATACCTTATAACATTATTCTCTAGACAGACACCACACGCACACAGATCTGTTTTTTTATTCAAATGTGGATTCGCTGTTTAGAAAAGCAGGAAGTGAAATTTATTTATTAATGTCCTGATTTCAACAGATTTACCCTTACCCCTCGTCTTTCTAACCTAAAATTTCAATGAGCTCAAATTGTTTCAGATTTTATCTTCACCTATATTACAACAATTTTATTATAAAATCGAAGTAAACAAAATGGACTATTCTATCGAGACAAATTTATATGTATAGTATATTTTTTCCAAAATCTTTTATATATTTAAAGAAAATAAAAAAAATGAAAAAATTATACTTTGCAAAAATTTGCAATTATAATTATACTTTTAAATTATACTTTTCAAAAACAAAAATTTGCAATTTTCTTTATTAGTTTCTAATATTTAAACTATTGCATGTTTTCAGTTAAATTTTAATAAAACTAAATAATCAATTATAATTTTCTTTAAAAATAAATATCTGTTTATTTATAAAATAGGTAATATATTATACAGTCGAGTCATGTAACATTCGCAATGAGGAGATGAGACTGCCCACGTGTCTACCTCGATGGCGTTTTCATATAGTACGCTAAATGTGTACAAGGTCTGTACAAAAAATAACAAAGTTTTAAATGACGCACCAACGTTGATATTTACTGACTTGCGGTTGGCAGCATTGTGTTTCGCATAACCTTCTCTGTAACTACATGTTGTTGGATTGTTGACATCTCGTTTAGTTTTCGCGTTATTTTTATTTGAGTGCAACGTGTTTAAGTGATAGTAGCGATTTTTGTAATGTGATATTTTTTGATGACCGTAAACCCGTAACCGTAAACCCAGCGGCTCCCGTTACGATCGAATAAATGCTTCATCATCTTCGGCTTGTTCAAGGAGTTGCCGGCAATTCTCCACTCGATATTGTTTCTGCTACTCGGTCATTAAACGAGGAATAAAATTTCCTGCAGCTCGATGCATATTATTGAATTTTTCAGTCAAAATATCACGGCATCATCCAGTCGAGAAGCTAATCCTTTCTGCAAGTTCTCTGACAGTCAATCGGCCACTTGCACACATCAGATCTTTGATTTTCTTAACGTGTGCATCAGTTGAAGTCGAAGGCCTTCTCGATTGAGGGTCTTCTTCAATTGACTGACGACCACTTTTAAACGGTGAAAACCGTTCGCAGAATTGCGTACGACCCACAGCATCATCTCTGTAAGTTTATTTCAAAACTTGAAAAGTTTCTGTGAAAGTTTTTCCCAGTTTCACGCAAAATTTTACATTGTATCGTTACTCCCGAAAAACACACATTACAAAAATTGTTACTAACACTTAAACACGTTGCACTCAAATAAGAAAAACTAAAAATTAAACGATATCAACAATCCAAGAAGATATGGTTAAAGAGAAGTTTATTATGCGGAACACAATGCTACCAATCGCACATCACTAAATATCTCCGTGGGAGCGTAATTAAAATAATTCGGTTATTCTTTGAACAGACCTCGTACAGTATCTTTGTATTCATCTTGATCTTTGTCTAACATCGAAGGTCCATGTAAGGGAAAAGAGAAAAAAATGAATATTAAGTTTAAGGAAATATACTGGTTGCTAAGTAGGAGATCACAACTTTCAAACAAGCAGTTTTTTTACACTACTATTCTGAAACCGATTTGGATCTACAGAATCCAGTTTCGGGATACTAAAAGTAGCAACAACTTCTAGATAATACAGCAACTCCAAAACAAATTACTGAGAAGCATAAGATTCACGAGAAAAAGTAAAATCCACGAATACCTACGTTTACCCTACTTTTGAGAAGAAATACAGCGATTCGGTGTAAATTATAAACTGCGGTTAAATAACCACGTGAACTATTTAGCTATAACCTTCTAGGCAATAGTGAATACTTTAGAAGGTTAAAACGACTCTTTATATAAGACTTTGGTGACTTTATGTGAATTGAGTTTGATTGTTACCCAAAAATTCATTATTTCACTTCTTACAATTTGAATTATTATTTTTTCGTGATTATTTTAAATTTTATTTTAATTTTTTTCGTGCTTCGTCGTTTCTCTTGTTTATTAATCCTTTGATAGTTTTTTTTTTGTGTTGAGCGACCAATGGGATTATTCTTTGACAAAACTTAATGTGTGTACTTACATTAAAAATGTTGTGTATAGGAATATTCATAAATAAATAGGAATAAATAGGAAATTTCATAATTCATAAATAAATAGGAATATTTATTATAAATTTTTTTCTTTTACAATCAGAGGTTAATAATTATTAATAAATCAGTATATTTAAATTTTAAAAAAAGTTAAAAAGAGGAAATGAAATCTCATTCGAATCGATTCGCCTTCTCTTATAAGATTCAAATATGTCATTAATTAAAATTTATTTGACCATAACTGTGGAACCAATGAAAATAAGTACCACTTATGATATATCGCTGAAAAGCTCACTATGAGGGCTTATTACTGCAGTTAAGAAAAAGTCAAAAATCCAAATATTTTTGGATTTTGAGATTTTTTGGACACTTTTCAAAGATTTTCACTATAGGCTCACTTTTTCCTTGGAATAGAAATCAGGGAGTAATATATTGTTAAATTTAACTCGAATACAAAACATACCAGATTTATGATTATATGATACATTATGACAAGGAAACGAAACATTTCGAAGTAACTCTCACAAAAGTACAAAAAATAAATTAAAAAATTTATTGTTGAAAACAAAAAATAAATTACTTCCCAATAAGTGTTCCAACCCAAAAAAAATCAATTTTTACAAACGAAGTCCACGACGGCCATTCGAATGAATGCATTCCTGGAAGCGAATGCTGAGATTTTGCACAACACTTTGAAACGGTTCCATGAAAATCGCAGCGATTTCTTCTCGAATCCTTGTTTTTAACTCGGCGATTGTAGTTAGGCGAGTGGTGTATATTTTACTTTTGAGGTGATCCCACAAGAAAAACCGCACACTAAAAAATCTGATCTCGGGAGTCAATGAATGACGCCAAACCGTGATATTACGTGTTACGCTATTACGGCTGCCACTAAGGCGCTGGCAGTACAGGCCGTGGCTCCATATATTGTTCAGCCGTTACTGTTGTTGCATTCTCTATCTCATCCTTAAAGAAGTAACGCCCAATCAGACCTAGCATTTATACAGTAAAGCACAACTGTAAGCTTTTGGCTGTTAATGGTCGTTCATGTCATTGACGAGGGTTTTCAGCCGTCCAATATCTGCAATTTTGCTTGTTTACATAACCGCTGATATGGAAACGAGCCACATCCGACATGAAAAGGTTGTTAACAAAATTGGTCATTAATCTTTTCAATTATTTATCACAGAATTATTGTTGCACCACGTAGTCTGATGGTTTCAGTTAGTGTACGACTTGAATTTTGTAAGGGTGAAACTTCAAATCACTGTGGAGTATTGTACTACTTCATTACTTACCGATCGTTGTGGGGTCGTTACAATTGAGGCCCGAACTACTTCAATGTTTTCTGTGGTTCGTTGACTTCCTCCTAGTGGTTTCCTTTTTAGAGATAAATCTATCTTCTCGAAATTCTCAACCCGTGTCTTAATGGTCTGACAAGATGGAACGCGACCATGACGTCCTATAAATTGTAATGACGTCAGAATTGCCGTTGAGCAGCAGTCACACTGTCAACATTCTTTTAAATTGCCTTCACAGTAAATGAACGTTGTGTACCGACCCACTGGTCCATGATTAATAAACGGCATGCAGTTGTGCACGGAAGGATGCCACTCCCACCTTTTTACCAGCTCTTTAGGGCTGCCATTATCACTTTCAAAATTTCCCGTTTCCCTGTGCCACTGTGTTTTTTTTTATTGACATAAAAATACAGGATTTAGTGTTTATTACCAAAAAATCCCGGGAGGGAGGGGATAATTTTTTAAACGATTGAAATATTTTTTGATTCATATATATCTATATAATAAAAAAAGAAAGGAAAAGAAAATTAATTTATGGGTTTCATCAATTAAATATAAGAGACAATAGTAATTTAAAGTCCTTTAAAATTTAAATAACTATTATTTAAAATCCTTTGACATTAGATTTATTTAGCACGCAATAAGATAAAAGGATAGTATAGCTTATTTTGAATTAAGAAAAAACGAATAATGATAAAGAAAACGTAAATAAATTATCTAGTACTTTTTTTTACAATGAAACAAAGTCAATTTTAGCATTAATAAACAATTTAACGATTGATAATATCCTACCATTGTAGAGTAACAGGTTATCATTTTTCTTGTATAATTTTTTATAATATCGTCACATTAAACAATAATAAATATATATTTAACGAAAACAAAAGAAAAGAAAAGGGGAAAACGAAAGAAAAAAAACATGACCCATCCGACTTGAATATTGCACAAAGGTTAATGGTTTTATATCACGGAAACGTTATGAAAGCTACGTAGCTTTATCCGGCTAGTACGTAGCTCGGTTTAGTTATGTGGTAAACGGAATTGGAAATTTTAGTATGAAAATGCTAAAACATCTGTCTCATAAATATATGAAAATTCTTAGTGAACGATCTTAACTGTCTTTATGCACGAATGAAATACAAAATAAAAAAAAAACATATATCCAAATTTGATGTAAAGACTAAATCTCTATTTAATATTACCTAACTTAGAATAATAAGTTAAACGTATACATCTCTACCTACCACTTATATTCTATTATAAAATCGGCAAACTTTCATCAAACTCATTATCTGTTTATCTACATAAACGATCATGTAAATCTATTGTAAAATTATTCATTCCCTCGTATTAAATGACTATAAATATTTCAGGAGTAGAGAAAATGTTTTTTTTTCTATGATAACGCGGGAAAAGTATGGCATATTTTTATTACCGAACGGAAAAAAATTTTCTTGAGGAACTAAAACAATTTCTTTCGTATGAAAATTGTTATCAATAAGCTGTATCCATAAAATTATCATCCATAAAATATTTTTATCGAAATTAAAAGTCCGATTAAAAAAAAAACCATACGTTTAATTAGATTCAGATTTGTTTAATACAACATCATAAGCAACTCATATACGGATTTAAAAGAATTAATAAACGTACAAAAGATTTGGGATTTAATTAACATTTTTACTTTTCTGTCTAGTGCTATAGCGGAACTATAGCTGTAGAAGGGAAAATATTACAATCGGTCCAATTTGGGTACATACGGTTTTCAAAGGATCTTGACGTTTTCCACCTAAGGAACCCAAAAAACCGGATGAAATTTTCCCCGGATGTTCGTGTGTGTGTGTGTGTGTGTGTTTTCATTATCACACTCTTAAATCACCTTCAGAACTACTCAACCGATTTTGACCAAACTTGGTCAGAATACTTATAAAGATGCCATTAAATTTTCAACTTAAATGGTCAAGGGGGGTGAGGTTATAGAGCAAGGTCACCCTTAGTATTTCGAAATTTCGCTTAATTATGATATTATTTTTCTTAGGCACATTTGTTAACAATTAAAAAAATATTTGCAAAAATTTTATTTTGCAAATATAATCGCACCCACACCCCAAAAAATAATCTAGATAAACTAGTGGCTAATTTGGATATACTGAATAAATAGTATTCCCTGTCACCACAAGGAGCGCTAGTGTAGTACTGACGTATTTTAAATTAAGTTGTGTGTGTAAGCCGTGCATCACAAAAAAGCGGCGTGACGAGAATGTCGTAAAACAGTGTTGTCAGCTATTTTTATTGTTTAGAATTATATTATTTTATCCCCTTAAACGAAGTCATTACAATTAAATAATTTCGATAATTTAATAAGAATAAAGTCATTTTATAATAAAAAACCTTTGGGGAAAATAAAAAAAAAACAAATCGACTTAAAAAACAGCAAATTAATAATTTACAGAGATATGGTTCATATTTTCATTTCTTTTTGTTAAATCAGAGCCAGAGTAAGGGGTTTTAAGTTGTTGATAGTTGTCTTTAGTTTGAGAATTTAAAGTTACAAAAGAATTAAAAATAAGAATCTAATTAAGAAGGATGATTTTTTGGTGGATCTTTTTTTATTCATTATTTTATAGTGGATAGGCCAGTGTGAAATGATTCTAATATGGGTACCGTTTACGTAAGAAACATCTACGCCTTGATAAAAATAAGAAAATTAATGAAAAAAAAACTACGTAAAAAGAATTGCTACAGAACGTGAATTATTGCTCTTTGAAATGAATAATTTGCATTATTATAAATTACCTTTTCGAAAGAAATTTGTCTATGCAAGAATTAATTGGATAATTAAACTGGCTAATTGATATCAAGAATGAATTCCAAGGAATAGTGAAAACAAAAATGAAATTTTTTTTTTACTGACGAAAAAATCGCCTTATAGACAATTAAATTGTCCGGTTTAAATTACAGTGGATCCTACCAACAGATAAACTTGTATAAAAAAAAAAAAACATTAAAATCGGCCAATGTTTATTAGCGAAAATTTCAAATATAAATAGATAAATACACGTACAGTTGCCGCCATCTATCGTAATCATAATGAGACACTACTTAAGATAACAATAATTATTTCAATAGTTAAGAGAACAATTACTAAGATAATTCAACAATAATTAAGATAACTCAAGACGATATTTATTTTAATTTTCTTCATTTCTATATAACAACATTAACCATTTTGGTTAAAATTATTTACATATGAAAACTTTTCGGTCAGTATTTTTATTTTTCAATGCATTTTAAAATTATCTGTCGTAACCATAACCTTTTCTTTTAAACTGCCCTTATGAAGACTTCTGCGTGCGTGGAGTGTAATGGTCTCATACAAAAAAATCTGATGTGTATACTACATGATTTTTCCTTGTACGCCCATTAAATTACATATACACAGTTTTTTATAAAGGTTAATAATTATTAATAAATCAATAATTTAAATTTAATAAAAGTTAAAAAAAGAAAAGAAAATTAAGTCGCATTCGAACCGATGTGCCTTCACCTTGTAAGATCCAAATATTTCATTAATTAAAATTTTATTTGGCTATAAATCTGGAACCAATGAAAATAAGTACCACTCATGATATATCGTTGTGAAAGGCTTTCAATGAGGGCTGATTACTGCAATTAAGAAAAAGTTCAAAATCCATTTTTTTAGGACTTTTGGGCTTTTTTAGACACTTTTAGTTCAGTCTATTGCAATCGAAAGGGAAGGTGTACACCTAGATGTTACAGCAGTTCTAAATCCAAAACTTCAACAATCTACGGCTAATGATTTTTAGTTACGCGAGATACGTACGTACGTACAGAAGTCATGCCGAAACTAGTCAAAATGGATTCAGGGATGGTAAAAATGGATATTTCCGTTGAAATCTGAAAACCAACATTTTTCGCGATAGCAGTACTTCCTTCGTACAAGTTAGTAAAAAAGGAATATTTTGTATATACATCCGTATGTATACAAAAATTACCGTTTTGTAAAAGTATTTATTACTTTTTTATTGTTGTATTTAGATGAATTTTCTCAGAATTAAATTCTCAGTAAGTTTTGTTACTAAATCTTTCGCATTTATTAGTCATTAAACAAAGGTATTATATAACAAATCTAAAAAAAAAATTTGTTTTTCGACACCGAATTTTGTGTTTTACGTCGAAATCTTAAAAACTACCGCAGTTACAGTTCTAGGATCTGTTTTATCCTGTTTCTCAGCTCAAATTACATAAGAAATCATGAAATTTTAATCCTTAATTTGAGTCCCAAATTATAGCAGTGTTTTTTTTTTATTAGAAGAGCTGAAATCTGGGCGAAATATATCGCTAGCCGTAACTCGAAACCAAAGCGTTTCCAGACCTAAGTTTATGTAATTTATTTTTCATTATTTTCAACAGTAGAACGTGTCCGGAAAATTTTTTCCGTTTCTTCTTGCGACACCTGAATATACACATATATATATATATATATATATATAATATAGTAAAAATTTTACCAAAAAAATTCTTTAATAAATAAAGAAAAATGTTTTAATATTTACTACAGATTACTAATAATTCGATGTAAATGTTTGAAACATATTAAAATAATTATAAAAATAAAATAATCATCATTCAGATTCATGAATTTAATCTATTGGTTGTACATAATCAATTAAATGTTCTTTTTTTCTCTCCGGATAGGTCTTCAAGGACCACGCAAATAACATTTCATATAGTTACTTTATTTCTCTTCCAGAGGTTCTTTATTTTTTCGTACTATTTTGCTCTTTTATCTTCATCCCATTCTCCTATGATGAGGTTTTCTTTTCAGTACAGGAACCTTTAATTCAAAAATTTTCTTCTTTTATTATCTTCGATCTAGACAGTAAGTTTCTGTAATGTTGTCAATCTTTATGAGTTCTTTCATCTGTTTAACACAGACACTTTGATCTATATAATTCCAAAGTTTATTGAAAATTTGTTTGTTGAGACTTGATTGGTTCATTCGGACCGCGCGTCGTTTTCTTATTGTTACTTCCAGGTTTTCAATTTTATAGTATATATTTGATCTCAATCTGTGGCTTCTTGTGTCTTTGGACCGTAAATTCTTCTTTCTATCTTGAGTAGATTTTTTATTCCGATTATGTTTAAAGTTTTCATGCCATATAAGGTGACTTGTCTTACAACTGTGCTATAATACTTATTTCTTGTATTTATAGAAAGGTTCTTTTTACTGTAAATATCTTTTTTATGTAACAATTTAGTTGTTTTAATTGGTGTTTTTTTTTTGGTCTCAGTCATTACTAGTTTATCTGTTCCGTTTCAAATAATTATTAATGAAAGATATTTAATAATTATTATTTTATGTTTACAGGTTTTATATATAAAAACTATTAGTGATAAGTTTATAAATAAATTCTTTCCTTGTTAATATGACTGCCATCGACTGCGGTCATTTTTCCGTATAAGAATGGAATTGTAACGTATGAAGAATGCCTATGAAATGTAGCGTATGGAAATGCCATGCCTGACCGATTCGAACCTAGGATCTTCGGATGTGATAAAATGTTATTCAATAATCTTTTAAATCTCATAGCTTTACAACCAAACCATTAAAAAACTTTAACTTCCTTCATATTTAAAAAAATAATTAAAATATGTTAATATATTTTAAAAATTAAATAATACTGATACTAGTGTTGAATCATTATTTAGTTGAAATGTATTTTTTTAAATTTATTAAAACCACAGAATGTTTTTTGCAAAATAAATCAAATAAGTTAAACTGAATTCCTCCTTTTTAAAACTCGGTCAAAAAGTCAATGCTAACGTAAAATAAAACATATTTTCTTTTACATAAATTGAAAAAAGCAATAAAAATTATTTATATAACTTACTGAGTCGAGATACCGGCTTCACACTCTCAAATATTCATCAGGCACTGCAGCAAGTTATAACTTCATTTGACCTGAAACGAAATTGTATGATTGAATTAAATTTCTAATAAGCTAAAATTGAAATCTGACGACGATATACTGAACTTCAAAAAGCAATCCTATAAAGCTTCAAATTTAATTCAATTTTTTCTTAATGTTTAATTTGATAATTTTTTCTTCATATTTGTTATATTTGTTCACATATATATTTACTTTATAAAATATAAAAAATAATCAGAGGTGATCTACAAAATTTGGGAAAAATTAATCCCATTAAACTGCTTTAAATTATAGTTGAAAATAACTCAAAAGAAAATATATTAGGCAAAGTTATCTTCAATCTGATAACGTCTAATTAAAAAAAATAAAAACGCCGATCGGTTGTACAATGTAAGTTCTATATTTAGGGTTAGACATATATAACTGCTACATTTAAATTATGGTTAAACTTACTAAAGCTCCCTCTGTAAAAAAAATATAACTTTCCAATTCTGTAGGTTGAAATAGTAATAATAAGCAAAAATTTATAAAACTCAATCTTTTAAGGCTGAGATGTATTATCCACTACCACTAAAATATAAATTATAAACAGTTAAAAATTTAAGAAAAAATACATATAATAATTGATTTTTAGGTGTGTGGTTATGGTTTTAAATATTTTCAATATTAAACTTTTTTTTGTTGATAACTTTAAAAAGCGCACAAGTAAAATTTTAATTTATCCCGATTTATTTAAGAAATAAAAAAATATGAACTAATCATTTATTAACTGATAAGATTCTTTTTCAAAATGTCGTAAAATGAATATGAGCTCGCTTCGCTCGCCCGACCATCTAGACACGAGGCTTCACCCCCTAGATCCTCGACGCCTTCGTATCCACATGTTTGTGAGAATATTAAATATTTTACAGATATTAATTAAAGAGAAGATTAGTAATTATAGGTACTTTTCAAGAAGATGCCCGCAGGTGATCTGTAATTAGTTAGTCGGTTAGTCGCTATAATTAGTCAGTCAGTTGTCAGATGGCGCCACTGAAACAAGAAAAAAAAAATTATAATCTAACTAAACTTAACTTATGCTCGCTAGTGAAGGTTGGCGAGCAAAGCGAGCGTAGGTTATTTATTATAAATATTATAATTATAAAGTTAGAATATAATTTTAATTTATTTTCTCCTTTTAGTGGCGCCATCTAACACCTATCTGACTAATACTGCGACTAACTGACTAACTAACTACAGATAGCCTTTTTTGTGCGGCCATGTCTTTGAAAAGTACCTTTTTTCCTTTCTTTTTCCTGTTTAGCCTCCAGTAATTACCGTTCAGATAATACTTCAGAGAATGAATGGGGATGATATGTATGAGCGTAAATGAAGTGTAGTCTTGTACAGTCTCAGTTCGACCATTCCTGAGATGTGTGGTTAATTGAAACCCAACCACCAAAGAACAACGGTCCACGCTAGTATTCAAATCTGTGAATTGAAAAGTACTTAGGTTTACTTAATTATACTTTTGTTGCTATGGTGACAGAAATATAATGCAGATAAAGATTCGTAACAAGAAGCATGGTACTTCTATATTTATTTTAAAAAAAAAATGTCAAAAAACTTATGTCTACAATAGTTTTTTTTAACAAAAAGGAAAAAATTGATAAGTATAATAAATGTTAATGTAAACAACGTACTGCTTATAGTATAACATTTATTATACAGTTGTCAGTTCAATTTTTCGCTAAATGGTGGCGCTCAACAACGGCTGCACGCAGCCGCTCGCCGCACCACGTGGTCCGCTCTGCGCCAATAACAGCTAAAATAAAAATCTAATGGGCGCACCACTTGACTTCCTTGCACGCCTATTAAATTGCATATACATATTTTTTTATAAATGAAAGGTACATAAAATTTTATTTCTTTAATAACTTGTGATATTTTTCATATTTTTTGTTTTTTTATTGTTATTGAATTATTATTTATTATAATTTTTTTTACAATCAGAAGTTAATAATTAATTATTAATAAATCAATATATTTAAATTAAAAAAAAGCTAAAAAAAAGGAGATGAATTCTGATTCGAACCGATGTGCCTTCCCCTTGTAAGATCCAAACATTTAATTAATTAAAATTTCATTTAGCTATAACTCTGGAACCAATGAAAATAAGTACCACTTATGATTATCGTTGAAAGGTTCTCAATGAGGGCTTATTACTGCAGTTAAGAAAAATGCCAAAATCTAAACTTTTTGGATTTTGGGCTCTTTTGGACACTTTTAGTCCAGTCGATTGCAATCAAAATGGAAGGTGCACAACTATAAGTTACAACAGTCCTAAATCCAAATTTTCAACATCCTACGGCTAATCGTTTTTGAGTTATGCGAGATACATACGTACGTACAGACGTCACGCCAAAACTAGTCAAAATGAATTCGGGGATGGTTAAAATGGATTGAAATTTGAAAACCGAAATTTTTCGCGATCACAATACTTCCCTTACTTAGTAGGCCTACAAGAAAGAAAAAATGGATAATTCAAATTCATCCACATTAGGGAAAGAGATGCTTTACGTAGAAGTAACTTAATAACATTTCTTTTATTGCTAAATGTTTGGGGATATGAAAATTTTTAAAAATACGCTCTAAACTTTTAAAAATATTAATTAGATTAAGACTCACGAATCATATTTTATACTGACTAATGTTATTATTTACTAAACTACAACGAAATTAGTAGAAATCAACTTTGATTGAACTTGATATATTTAAAATACTTGTGCTAGTAAGAGGTTTCCTGAAAATATTTTTCGCCAATATTATGAAAACTTATATCAAACAGGCAATAAGAAAGGAAATAAATTTGTCCCTTTTACATTTCTATTAGAATATGACATCTGAAAATTTTTATATTCCCACCCAACGATGGATTCAAAACAAAAATTATGTCATGGCTGTCTCTTATATAAAAATTAATTCTACCAGATTTCAAGTGATTACGTAAAAATGCTGTTCAGAGATATGAAATGTAATTGAATATTGCTATCTCACAAATCTTTTTGAAAAATTTGTCAAAATCAGACTTAACCATCCTTAAAACATATTGTTTGTAGATGCAACTGTTAAATCACAAGAAAATTAGCAAAAATCTATACTGAAATAAACGTACCGAAATTCGTATATATTTAAAATATCTAAAGGAAGATACTTTTTTTTAAATCAGTTCTCTTTGCTAATATTTTTTGTAAGTAAAAGTAAATAAAAATTTGTTCGAAACCTTACATTTTTGAAATTTTTACCAAGGTTTAACAGCCTCGTACCATCGTATCTTATCACTTCTCCTGCGAATTCTTTTCTTTTTTTTTAATTTAATTGAATCAATAACCGGTTTATAGAACACATTTATCCTATTTAAAATTTTTATTTGAAATAATTTCCAAAGACATTAAACAAAACTAAAGGACCAACATACATATACAAAAAATTTCCGGATCTTAACGTCTCATGATCCTTTCAGTTATTTTTGACACGGCAGGACTTATTTTGTTCTTAAAAAAAAACAAAACTTTGTTTCTAAAAAAGGACAAGTAAAAATCTTACACTGCAATTAAGTAATTTTACATGCAGTTTCGTCCAACTTCATTACTTTGATTTGCGGTTACATTCGAATTAAGTACACATAAGAGTACACGATATATGTTGACATACATGATTCAACATATGATCATACGTTCGTATCATACTAGATAAATGCCGAGACTGTCGCTGCGCATGATGCACATAAACGGAAAATTGTTAGTTTATTAATTACGACCAGTATTATTTAACTCTGATGTTTACATGGAAACCGGAATATTGATACGTCTAAGGCCGTGATGGCATATGTATATAATACATAGTAACGTTGTTTGCTGTCATACTTGTAAAGGATGTGTCCATAGATAGGTGTACACATATCTATGAACACATGCTTTATCACATCTATTTCGTTTCAAAGTGGATCCATTTTTTTATTAATTATGATGCTAAGATTTGTGTTATTATTCCATTGAAAAAACTGAACGTCTATTACATTGGATACACTCGTACAGATGTTTGATGAAATACCTAGTTATGAAAAAAATTATTATAACAGTGAATGATTAGAGAAATCATTATTTTAAATGATTTTTTTTGTTTAAAAATCTACATCGCTCGATTGAAATCGGTCAGAATTTAAAATTATTGGCTTTATAAAAATAATTAAAGGAAATATAGATTAAAATTTTTTTCTTATTGTAATGAAGAAAATATAAAATAACGATCAAAGATTTTTCACAGGCCAAAAATTTTGATTAGAGCAAAATAACATAAATATTTTTTTAAAAATGAACGTAAAAAACATGAATATCCACACAAAATAAAAATAAAATAAAATTTATAGCACAAAGTTATTTTAAATTATACATAACCTCCGAGCTGGTTTAGTGGTTAACTCCTCGTCACAGATCGGTTTTTTAACTTTTCGAAGTCAAAGGTTCTCAGGTTCAAATCCTTCTTTTTTTTCGGTAGGAGGAGGAAAAATCTGCAATCCTCCCAGCAGCCCACGCTACTCGTTGTGTGGGGTTTCCCGCATAGTGCGAGGAACCAGGTTCAAATCCTAGTAAACATTAGTTGCTTTCATACGAATCTAAATACTAGACAGTGAACACCGGTATACTTTGATGGTTGGGGGTTCAATTAACTACACGTCTCACGAATGGTCCATCTAAATCTGTACAAGACTACATCTCATTTTCATGTCACACTCATCTCATTGGACCGTGGGGAGAGACTTCATATTGTTCAGTAGTTGAATGGATTGCAACGTAAACAACAGAAAAATAAAAATATTTTATATAAATTAAAAATTCTTCAAGTTTTTCCTTTGACCATTTTTCATTAATGTAAATTTAATTAAGAACTTTATTTGGAACCTTTGTTTCAGAAAATTAATCCTGACTTGATATAAGGAGTAAACATATTTAAATACAAATAAAAGTGCTAATTGTAACAAAACCAAATTCACAATGGTAGGCAATATTTAAACGATAAACATCGGGTGCAAAAAGACGAATATGGGAATTTTAATTTGTTATAACATCTCATGGATGAGGTATACACTTTTGATTTAACACTGAAATCAAACAGAAAATGGAAGAGGTTTAATTGCGCACATGGCCACAGATTGTTTCGTACATTTCCGCTTGACAGCGCCACTAACAATGACGGCGACTACTGGACAGAAATCCTTCAGGGTTTTGCATGTAGCTATATGTGAATCTGTAGTTACAGTTCAATGTGCGTGCCATAAAAAAGTTTAATTTTACTTTGATCCTTCAAGTGACAATAACATTCGTCGATGTCGTAATCGGTTTGAAACGAGTGGATGTCTGTGTAAGGGAAGAAAAGTAAGGGATGACCGAGAGTGTCAGGAGAAAATTTTGAGTGTGCCAGAGAGTATTTCCTATGTATTCCTAAAAGTCTGTTTTGAAAGCTGGCCGCGGACGACTAATACCAATGATGACAATGTGTTATGCTTTAAGGAATATTTACAAAGACGATCATACCGTATACAGCTGTTGCAGGTTTGAAGTTTCCGAGTATGCTGTGCGTGCCGACTTCACGATCGATATATTGTAGCATGATAATAATTACGAATTACATAAACCGAATTTCTTACTATCAAAATTTCTCTTAAAAAATTGGATGGTGGAACGACCGAATGGTGGGAAGAGAGAATGAAAATGAATTTTCTTTACGTTTTGAGGAGTAGGAAAATACCATTCATTTAAATTCGTTTTTATATATATATATAGGCCTATTTATAAAATTTTGTGGATAGAAAGCTGGATTGAAATTTAGATGTGCTGTAGTAGTGTATGTGAAGTTTTGCATGTGAAAATTTCATGAAGGTTGATCGAATCGTTCTTGAATTGGGCTCAATTTAATTTATTCGAAAAATATTTTCGAAGAAAGTACGGTATTATTTTTGGTCGCCTGGTAGGTTTGCGGGGTGAAAATGAATTTTCTTTACGTTTTGAGGTATTAGGAGCACGAAAATACCATTAACTTACATCTGGGTTTCCTTATACACGTATATATGCAACTAGAACGACCGTTCCACCACTTTTTTTTATATTTTTATGAACTCATATTTCCCTATAAGGGTAAGGATTTTAAGTATGTTAACCATGTTTTCATGTTTCTTGTGCTTCGTTTGTTTCTTCTCTGGTTTTGGGAAAACAAATCCAATCTGTATAATCACACTAAATACATTTCAATAAATTAAATACTTGATTTTAATCACGCAGAATTTAATTTCCTTTAGAATAAAAAAGCTAATAGTATATTCATCAATTTTATATCCAAAGATATACAAGTGAACGTGTTAAAAATAGATATTTTACACCATTACCAATACATTTGGTAATGTGGTAAAGTGTAACAGATACGATAAAAAATTACGTAAATACGAAAATATTCAGAAAGTAAAACATTTTATTCCTTCATTTAAATTACAATATTAATATTACATTAATAATTAATTACCGTAGTAAGTACTTCTTTAGTTCAGAATCAGTAGGCCAGTAAAACGAAAAGAAAGTGTCATGTTGAAAAGGATCATTTCAATATACTTTTTAATATGGGATTTTATTTTTAATTAATCACTGTCACTGTCAATGTCTGTAGAAGAGTTACCGGTAATCTCCACGTCGCTCTGCCAAAGGTGCTCGTCTTCACTACCATCAAGTTCATTAGATATTCCGCAATTTTTAAAACTTTTAAACTTTTCCTTACTAATTCGGTGGAAATACCTTCCCAAGCATCTTTTATCCAAACACAAATCTGGTTAAAATCTGGGCGAAGACGGCAGGACGAAGAGGACCCGCCCCGCACCCGACCGAAGACCGCAGGACGAAGAGGACCCGCCTCGCCCCCGACCGAAGACAGAAGAGGACCCGCCTCGCACCCGACCGAAGACCGAAGAGGACCCGCCTCGCACCCGACCGAAGACCGAAGAGGACCCGCCTCGCACCCGACCGAAGACCGAAGAGGATTTGCTCCGCACCCGACCGAAGACTGAAGAGGACCCGCCCCGCACCCAAAAGGTATTGAAAATTAGATTTAAAATATAGTGTTAATTTACTGGCCATACATATAGGTGAAACGCTGTAGATATGTTTCGATGGTATTTTTACAATTGTACGAATATATGTTTTTTTAAATATTGAATATTTATATTATAATTGAGTTTAATATTATAATTTTTATTATAGAAATCTGATGAAAAAAGCTGTATCTTAAACAGGTTTACGAAAATTATTAGTTTACTGTGTATGAACCCTCAACACATTAGAACAAAAAAAGGGACATACGAAAAAAATATTATTGTTAATCAAATGTAACAAATTCACATTTATTCGATCAAATAAAAATTTTCAATTAAAGAAAAGTATTTTATTGTAAATGATTCTTCTTTTAGTTTTGCTGAAAATCTCAATACAAAAATATTGAAAAAACGTAGTTTGCATTTTTACTCGTCCTTCGTACGGGTAAAAATATATTTTGTCCGGTTTTAACGTTATCCGAGAAACAGCACTAGGAGGAGGGGTGACTATACTTCATTTCTAATTTTAAAACAAAAATTTTATTTAAATTTTTAATGTAAGTAACCTGAGGCAGGTTCTATCAGTGACGTCGCCATACAGTAACAGTGATAGCGGCTGTGGCTGAGTTGGTTAATCCGCCGCGCCGTACACCATCGCATTCCTTATTCCTTATTAAATTGAGATACAAAAAAAAAACGAAAATGGTTTAAAATTATTTCACTCCCAAATAGAGTGAATATCTCGTTTAGTGTATTTGGAAATGGGAAAAATTTTCAGCTATTGAACAAAATGTTTTACTCTTCTTCATTCCTCAAGGTTGAATTTTGAAAAATCTATAAAGACTTCAACACACAAAAAATTAAGTTGATATCGACATTTGATTCCCAGAAATTAAAAAAAAATTGTATTTTTCATTGTTACTTCATTTTAACCCTTTAAACTCGGAATTTCAAAAAATCCTTTCTTATTGCAAAATTCTTTCTTAGCACATACACCATATGAACGTGTGTACAAGTCTTCATCAATTTATCTTCAGTAATTTTTACTGCGCCTGGCTCAACCCGAGCAAAGATTCCTCGTAAAAGTGAACCAGGTTCATCCGTGAGCGAAGACTCCAGGATGGAGAGGACCCGACCCACACTGAGCTTTCAGTTGCATAAACAAGGTTTATAACTTATATAAAGTACGATTTATATTCCATTAACAATTTCTGATTATCTTTTAACATTGTATATATCTTTAAATTTCATTTGTTAAAAAGAATTTTAACTTAATATCGTACTCTGTAACATTATAGATTATATATTTATAACTGAAAGAAATTTGGTGCAAAATAGGCTTTTTAATTTTTACAGACATTTTTAATACAAAATATATCTTCTCTCTAATCTTACGAAACGTTTTTAGGGGAATTGTTTTTAATTTCCTCCCATTTAACATAGTAAACAAATCTTTTTTATTTTTACAAATAAAAAAACATTTCATAAGACGTGATATTGCGGGTGATAGAGTAGAAGAAATTAAGAAAATATTGATTTTTGATTTAAAAAAAAATATTTTAAACTTTTTTCATTTATCATATTTCCACTAAATGTAAGAATAACCAATGCCATAAAAACTGTTGTCAGCTTTTTTAATTTTCTTTATTTATTTTTTACAATGCTAATTATGTAATGGTATTCAAGTCCAAATATACAGAGAATTAGATATAAAATTTATGTAAATCTTCCATAAATATGCTATTATATTTTTGGAGTCTATGGGACGGAATGTAGCAGTGGCGGCTCGCGTATAGGCACTGTAAAACTGCAGCACCTCCTATTTCCACTTGACATTATCGATAACATTTAATATAATACGTCCAATTTTCTTTAATTCTTTCTTTATACTTGTATAATATATAATCCTTAAACTTAATATCAATAGCCATCCCCCAGTTTATGAAAATGATAACGTCTTTTCATGGAACTGTGCGCTTAATTCCAGCAGCGTCGTTGGCTATTTTGCGCATGCGCACATAGGAAGCTGTACGCGAGGATGCGACGGAGAGAGAGCACTGTTGCTCCCGCAGTGTCAACCTTGGCGTGCTGGTGGAAGGTAGTTTTTTTTTACTCCGCGTGTGTACGGAAAGTTTCTTGATTGTTCTCTTTTCCAGTTCAGTCGGTGGATGGAAGGAATATGAAAGCAGTTTAGTTGCTTTTTCAGTAGTGATCTGAAGATGGCGGAAAGAAAGTGCTCTTTGATCGCCAAATCTATCCAAAAACACGCTGGAAGGATGAAAGAGAAGGTAATTTGTAAAAACTAAATTAAGCACCGTTGGACTAAAGTATTTTTAAGCGGTCATTTTATTATGTTATTGTCTAATAGTACTAAAAAATATTACTGTTTTGACGTTTTAACGGTTTTTTATGCCTAAGCGCTTAAAAACTGTGTATCATATTCTTGAATGGATAAAGTGTAGAATTAGGTTATTATCCTGCTTCCAGCTATTCTATATGATTCATTTTTTTTTCAGTTCTTTTATTTTACATGAAATTTTAACCATCGTCTTGAAAAGGCCCAGAAAAATATTTTCTTAAGCAGCACCCTCAGTAATTTTAACTTCGAACTGCCACTGGAAGGTTGTTCGTACTAAAATACAGAATCCGACTGAAATAATTCCCCGATTTCCCACCGCTGCTGGTGGAGCGCTAGTAGTACAGGGCGTAGTGCCAGTTCGTCATTTTGTAGCGGATGTCTTGCCGTTTCAGTTACAATCACGACATGGAGTAGTTATCATCCCAAAAGGTGATTCTGTTATCAACATGCAGCGATTATTTCTTCACACTTTCGGCTAGGTCGACACGCCGCAGTACCCGATAAGAAGAAAATTCAGTTACTGGTGTCCAATTTTAGAGCTACCGTCTCAGTTTTGAAGAAGAAATCACCAGGTAGACCAACAAGCGTTTGAATTCATGAAAATATTGAAACAGTGAGACGCAGTTACACAATCTCCAGTCGCTCAGTTCTTAAACACGCTGCTGCGTTACAAATATCTGTTTGAACTGTAAGGAGAATTTTACACGTCTTTCATCCTTATAAATTGATGGTCGTACAGCAGGTAAACGAACGTGACTGGATCAGCCGTATTGCTTCTTGCCAGGCCATTCGAAAATGTTTTCGGTGAACTCGATTGTGCTCTCAAGTGACGTATTCATTTATCGAGTTGTGTTAGCAAACAAAACTTTCGATACCGGGCGGAAAATAATCCTCTACAACTTATAAGCGCCCTCTGCACTCTGAGCGTGTAACAGTTTGGTGCGCGGTTGCTGAATTTGGAATCACAGAACCATAATAATTTGAGGAAGAAAGGCAATCGGTTACAGTAACTTCTGAACGTCACGTAAAAAGGTTACGGGATGTCTTGCAACAATGAACTCGGAAATATGGTTTCAATAAGATGGGACCATTGCTCTCACAGCAAGAAGGTAGATGAAATTCTTCAGAGAAATGTTTCCCGGACATGTTATTTCTTATGTAAAAATAAGTGAAAAACATTTTTCTTTCAGAATATATTTAAGTATTTTATAATTTTGTCGTAATGTCTATTTTATTTACATTTTTCAGATCAGGAAGTTATCTCTGCCGGACTCTGTATAAAAGAGTTTTTAGAGATAAATTTCGTTACTAATTACATTAAAACTATCTAATATGAGTTTTTTGATTATAAAATTCTTAATTAAATTATAGATTTAATTAGATTACAAGAAGTTATTGTCAGTTTACCGTTACAGTCATTTAGACAGAATTTATGCTTTTCATTTTAGCAATAATATCATCTCTTATCTGTATCGTAATAAGAAATGAGAAAGTTAGAATCCTAAGTTAGTAATAATGATTATTATTATCATCATTATAATACTATACGAACACTCGTATTATGTATATGTATTTGGTTTGTGGAATCTAATTATTTTATTTTAGGCTAACTTTTTATTGTTATTTTAAATTAAACGAGGAATTTTCAATTTAAGTTATCTTTGTACGTATGCCTGCATCACGTGATATTTTTATTACGTGAGCGATATATATTTTTATTATATTTTATATATTTTTATTAAGTTTTGAGCGATATAATTTCAGTTAAGTGAAAATAATTACTATTTTATCACGTTCAGAGAGAAGTCTTCTATAATTTTGTTTCTATGTTATTCACATCTTAACAACCACTACGCCATTCTAATCAAATCTTCATAATTAAAACTACTTGATTATTCAAAATAATAATAGGTTTTGTAATATTTTTATTAACCTTCGGGACCAATGTTAGGTATTGGCTTCAGAGGATGAGCTGAATAACAATTTTTGTAGCGTCTGAAAATGCCTTGCCTGACCGAGACTCGAACCCGGGACCACCGGATAAAAGACTAAGACGCTACCAGATGCGCAACAGACGCCGATAATGTCGCTGCAATTTCCTGGCATTTAAATTGAGCTTACAATTGAATCTCTCTCATAATTATAAATTTCTCCATTGACTTTTATTATTTTATTATTTGTTTATTAATTCCCTAAATTAATAAAAAAGGAATATTTAAAATATTCGATAAATTTTATTAAAGACGAAAGATAGTTATTTAATATTTAAATAAATCGCCCTTTAACACCTCTGTAATCAAAGATACTACATACTCCCGCCGGTGCTACATCTCTGTATTTATTTTACTTAAAAATTTAAACCCTGATCGTAATTTTTTTTTAATCTGTTACCAGAATTTAAAGGAAGAGAACAGTTTAACGGTTTAAAAAAGTCCTCGGTCAAAGTTTCATATTCGTATTTTTTAAACGGTTCATCGTTGAAAACTGTATGAAAATCACGAAATTATAAAAAAAAAGTGTATGGAATTGCCATTGAAAAGAAAGTTAGAAAAATAATTCTGAAAATACCGAGTGTCAGACGAAATGATCCAAAATTTTGTTTTTTTAAAAAAAATATTTTTATGAATCGCAATACAAAAAAGTAAAATACAATGAGTTTACTATGTATATGGAGATTATGTCCTGCTTATCAGGTGTTCAATATGACCACCATCACATTTACCAATTTCTTTAACACATACTTCTATGTTGTTAATAACTCGACGACACATATTCTCGGTTATCTCGTTGCACATCTCAATGATAAGCACTCGCAGTTCCACCACTGTACGAGGATATTTAGGGAAAATCTTTTCCTTCAGAAATTCCCAATGAAAATCACACGGATTCAAATCAGGACTTTTCGAGGACCAGTTCTTTCCACGCGCAAAACGATTAGAAATGACATTTGCGTTAAACGTTTCGTGCCGAAAGTAGCTGTATGCGGTCTGGCTCCATCCTGTATGTACCACTCGTTTTCTAATCGAAACCCTTTTGTAAGACGCTGAGGAATAAAATTATAACGCAGCATGTTTAGATAACGTTCACTGTTCACTTCCATAAAAGAATAGCCTTATTACCCCATGACTTGAGATTCTTGGAGTGTGATTCAGCTTTTCATGATGAACGTGTGAATGGGGCTTTCGAAAATCCACACGTGCTTCATGAAAAGGTGCGTCACACTCCAAGAATCCCAAGTCATGGAGTAATAGGGGCATTCTTTTTTGGACAGTGTACAGTGAACGTTATCTAAACATGCTGCGTTATAATTTTGTTTCTCAGCTTCTTGCAAAAGGGTTTCCATAGGACGAGTGGTACATACAGAATGGAGCCAAGCCCAAAAACGCACATTTTGTTTATTAACAACCTTGTCTAGATGCCTCATCTGAAATCCAAATATTGTTCAATAATACGTCTTTGTAAACATTCTTTGATGTTTGTTGTCAACCGTTAATTTAGGCAAAACTTTTTACGGATACAATAATTGGCGCACAGATTGCCTAGAAATCCCAGGTTGTGCTGCTACTTTTCTTGTTGATTCACCCGGCAAATCTACAAGAAAATTAACTCTGTTCTAACAGCGTCGACATTATGTGGAGAACGAACATCGGCAGGCCGTTCGAGTTTACTCTCAAATACTGAATCATCAATATTACATTTTTCGTAAAGTCTACTTATTGTTTTAAATGAAGGCGACCACGGAATTGGAAGAGGAACGAAACCGTCTTTGTGTTAACACTACACTTTTCGTTTCATTTAAAAACAACACAGTCTTTACCCGCTGTTTAATAGTCAGTTTTCCTTTGTCAGCCATCTTGGAACCACATACAAACAGCGTACTCAGAAAGAGAAGAAACTAGTATTAATGGACTGCTGTCACTTCTGCCAACATATAAAACACATTATTCTAAACAATCACTGCTAAAACAAATGTTGGACCATTTCGTGCGCCACCCTATATTATTAGTTTTGTTAATGACTTAATTGTAGAAAAATCACATTGTTTGTCGGAGTAGTGAAAAATATTAGCGCTAATCTATCCAATAGAAGTTTAGTAATTCGAAATCTGAACAAACCATATATATTTTAATAGTAACAACCACCCACCAATATATAAATGAGTTTTAATTAACTGGAAATTCTGGTCTGCAAATTAACAAGGAACGAAGTTGCCTGTACAGGACCCGAATTAAGAACACTAGACTTCTGGGAATTTCATAGGAATTACAATCTATCGGTTAAAATATATATATTTATATAATTTTTTTACGGTTAATTATATCATTTTTCAGAACATTTATAAATGTATAAAATGGAAAAATAAATAAAATAACCCAAAAACTTTCAGAAAAATTATATAATTAACCGTAAAAAATATAAACCACACATAAAGTCAGTTGTTCTTAAGTAGCAGATCAGTAGATGATAAAATACGAATACCTTTTTATAGAAAAACAAACAAAAGGAGCTTCAAAATAAACTTAATAAAGTAAAAAAAAAAAAATACTTTTTTTTTTGTTCCATATCGATCAGTATGAAATTACAAATAAATAGCTTAGAAAAAATAATACTAAAAATAAATTTGGGGAAGTCGAAACGAAAAAAGAAAATTTAAATGTTTTAAAACATTTGTGCATTTTTGAAGGCGATATCTGCATTTTTTAATTCTTTATAAAAATATAATTCTCGATGTACTTACAGCCTAAATTACGATTTATTTATCTTTATTTCAAGCCCTTTTGCAGAAATCTATGCTTTCTCAGAACATATGAAAATATAAATGTGTGATTAAAAACATATATATTAAGAGTTAAAACGAACAGAGGTATTACTATTCATATTTAAACGTTGATGGATAAGTGTCTCAGTTGCTGCTACACTACTGGAGAGGTGAAATTTGGCTTCATCAGTCTACACCACACCGTTTCAACTGTGAATCCTCTTCCGACCTGGTGAGTCACTCTTCAGCAAATTGTAAGCAGCTAGCAATAAAAAAAAAACTCTTTTGGAAGATTGCAGTATGACACCTCCGATATATGCTAAAAATGTTAACCCCTTCAGAAAGTGCATTTCCGCTAGAAGTTATGGCGATTCAAACTGTAGTCTACTACTGAGCCATATGAATATATATATATATATATATATATATATATATATATATATATATATATTCATGAGCCAATCCGAATATATATATATATATATATATATATATATATTGAACGAGGGTAATTTAATAATTAGACAAATGGGAACAACGGAAAACTATCAAATAAACTAAACTGTCTGGCCTTCAGTTGACACCCATAACATAGAAAATATCATCTGTTCGAAAAGAATTTCCATTATTATAAACTCCTTTGCTTATATCAAAATAAAGAAAATTCTGTTGAAACGTGTAACGTGGAAGAACAGTATACATAGATAAGTTTTATTTTTTAAAGGTGTAAAACCGGCCCAAATTTACTTGTGAATGTTAAAAACAATAAGGCAAAAAATTTTATAAGAGGATCGAACAGTTTAATTCGAACAGAACAGGTGTCATCGATTTTTATCGCATTAGACGGATGAAGTACCGACTGAGGCTTTGCAAAATCGCATTAATGATCTCATTCTCTAGAAAAGACGCGTGAAAATAAAAAATTTTCTGAAATTTGTAGTGCTATTATTGGTACTGAACATTTCATTATAAGCTGAATTACTGCAAAACGTGTTTGAAGTTGGTTCCGAACCAACCAAGTTTACTTTGGATGAAAGTTAAACAACGGTTTTTAGTGGAAGGTATTGCTTTTTTAGATAGTATGCAATAGCATACTATCGGATGGATAAATACATATCGATACATAAATAAATACCGCGCTTAGTCCGCTCACGCTGTTATGTAATCTCTAGGAGCTATTTAGGACACTGGTCGGTAAACTGTTTCGAGGCTCAATAGCCGTTTGTGGCACAGACATTCGGTTTTATGCTTTAGGGCGACCGAATGGGGTGGTGGTGGGAGAAATGCCAAGCAAACCAAATATACGGATGGAATTGGGGATTGGCGAATTTGTTTTCGAAGTTGGTTACAAATGTATGAAAAAGTAAGTGATATAATATAAATATAAGAAAAACAAGTACTTTGTTTTTGTTGCTACTTTAAATTTTTTCAAGATTCTAATTATAACTTAAAATAAAGAGGAAGGAAAATCTTGGGAGAGACTAATAAATATATCTATCATTACTATATTTTAAAATAATCAAAGTTTAATGTTTGAATTACTTTAAATGTATTAAATATATCAAGAGTAATATGTTGAATGAAAAATCAAAAAGGTAACATTAAAGAAAGTTTCTCCAATTCTACTACGTACTAATGTACGTTATAAAATACAAATGCAAACTTTTGAAATAGAGAAAGTTTGACGATTCGATGGTTAAAATTCTAGAATTACATACATACAAGTGATCATAAAATTCATGGAAGAAAAATCATCCACTAAATCTAAAACTAAATTGAACTTCTGAAAGTGTAGTTAAAAATAATAAATTACACTTATCTAGACTAACACTAGTTACTGTTCTAACAATAGGTTTACATCCCATTATATTATATTAGTTACATCACAGTTTTTTATTATTACACTTGGTTATTAGAAAATAATTTAAGAGACATTGTAAATTTGTCAGATAATTATATATAATAAAAAAAATTTTGAAACCTCAATCTCTATCTGAATAATTACTTTATCAAATCGTACCCACAATTACTGTTGTATTAGGTTGAACACTTCCTTATAATTTTTGTATTAACTAGACTCCTTAAAAATTATGAACATAAATAAAAAAGATTGTTAAAAATTTGTTATAATAATTTTTTGTACCTTTTTTTAGAATTTAATAAATAAATGAATAAATGGTTATAAAGCAAGTACAGCATCTAAGTTACAAGTAATGGTCTCAAACCCACCGGGTTGGTCCAATGGTGAACGCGTCTTCCCAAATCAGCTGATTTGTAAGTCTAGAGTTCCAGCGTTAAAGTCCTAGTACACGGATTTGAATACTAGATCGTGGATACCGATGTTCTTTGGTGGTTGGTTTCAATTAACCACACATCTCAGGAATGGTCGAACTGAGACTGTACAAGACTACACTTCATTTGTTTGCACTCATACATATCATCCTCTGAAGTATTATTGAACGGTAATTACGGAGGCTAAACAGGAGAAAGAAAGGAAAGCAATGGTCTCAAATTACTTCCTCTGAGAGTAATGATACTTATTATACAAAAATCCAATCAGTACTGTGGTTAAGTGAAAATTTGATATTTGTAACTGAACGTCATCACTATTTCTGTGACCTTAATATTTTATAGTGCAACAAGTATATTTGGTTAAGTTAAGAAGGAGAAACGACTACATATCTCAACTTCTGTAGAAAGAAATTCCTTTAGTAAAGGTTTCTCTTTATGTTTTGTAGTTTGATGGATATTTCCATACACAAAACACTTCAGGTGAAGGGAGAAATTGTTTTAGAACCCCAATTACATATATCGTATAATACTCAATTGATTTCCAAGAGAAAATCAATTATTGTTGCGGCTATTAGTTTAAGCTCAACACATAATCAGGAATGGACTACTCCCAATTCTTTTGTCGGCGGAATGCTAGATGACTACTGGCTGGAAGGGACCGTAAGCTTTCTCAGCCTCTGGATGGGCTTTGTTTGAGTACATTTTTCATTATCCACCTGTTTTCTTTATCCTCTATCCTAAACACGTATTTTCTATTCTGGATATGTAAGCCTACTTCTGTTTGTTCCATGGTAAGGTGGCCATGACCTGTAGAGCCAGTTGATTCTTGGTGTGGATCAGTAAGGAGAACTACCTACAGACCGACCCATTATACAATCTTATGTCCAGTGGCCACGCAATAAAATTTATAGCCTATTAAATAAAACTAGTATCCTAATCTCTGATATGATATATATAAATAGTAAATTTTGTGAACAGAATGTTTGTTATATGTAAGAATATCTACGCTACTTCGGAGAGTGGTATCCATTTCATACCGAATAGTACAAAAATTTTATTGCGGTATCTTAACATAATAGTTAATTAAGGCAATGTTTAATAAAAGGTTTTTTTTCTTCAGTCATTTGACTGGTTTGATGCAGCTCTCCAAGATTCTCTATCTAGTGCCAGTCGTTTATTTCGGTATATCCCCTGCATCCTACAACCCTAACTATTTGTTTTACATAAACGTTGCTTGCCTGCATAATTTTTCCCTTCTACCTGTCGCTCCAATATTAAAGCGACAATTCCAGTATGCCTTAATATGTGGCGTACAAGTTTGTCTGGCTAAAATGTGTAATTTTACCAACAGGGCTAATAGCTTTCTCAATACCGGAGAATTTAGCCACATCATTGGTTTTATTCAGTTGGATACCGCTTGAAATATTGTTTATAGGCGGAAGTTAGCACTAATCTCCGTATACAAAAATGTTAGAAAAACAACAGAATAACGATTAGGCAGTATAAGAGTAAATAACTTATTACTTACAGGAATGGGAAATAACGTAGTTACGGATATAAATGTGTCAATAGTTTACTTCTAGTTGTATAAGTAATGAAAAGCAACAGCATCTAAGCCGTTTTCCTGAACAGAATTTCTATGATTTACATATTCGATTTTAGAATTTAAAATACGAGGTGTGTGAGAAAAGTAATGAGACTGGTAACACTGCGAGCGATCTGGCAACGCTGTATCTACCGGTCTGTGCTAGACCGGTTTGTTCATCCCTTCCACATGCTCAGTACAAGTTTCAAATCCGTTCAGCCAACACATTATTTTTGATAGCGCCATCAGTGAAGTTGTGTTTTTGTTGTGCGTTACGAAAATGGAGCGTCGGAATTTAGAGCGACGTTATGCAATCAAGTTTTGTGTAAACTTAGGGAATCCGCGAGTGTGACTTTTGAAAAGTTAAAACAGGCATATGAGGAATATTGCTTATCAAGAGCACAAATTTTCCGCTAGCACAAATCATTTTTGGAAGGCTGAGAACACATTGAAGAACAACCTCGCTCAGGGAGACCTTCAACTTCAAAATCTGACGAAAACGTTGAGCGTGTGTGGGTTCTTGTGAGATCAGACCATCGTTTAAAAATAAGTATGATGAGTGAACAGTTAAATTTAAACACTTTCACTGTACATCAAATTTTGACAGACGATTTGGACATGTGAAAGGTTTATGCGAAATTTGTGCCGAAAAACCTCACAACCGAACAGAAGGTCAATCGAAGAAACGTGTGCGTTGATCTTTTTGAGAGGATTGACAACAACCAAGAATTCTTCAATCGTGTGATCACAGGTGATGGATGAGTCGTGGATATCTGAGTACGATCCTGCAACAAAGCGGTAAAGCGAAGAGATGGTACACTCCGTCATCTCCTCGACCGAAAAAATGTCGAATGAGCAAATCAAAGATCAAAACCATGCTGATTTGCTTTTTTGACAGTAGGGGTATCGTGCATAAAGAATTTGTTCCTCCAGGACAAACTTTCAACCAAGTTTTTTACAAAGCTGTCCTTGAAAGGCTCAGGAAAAGAGTCATTCGCGTGAGATCAGACATTGGAGACATGTGGATGCTTCATCATGACAATGCCCCGTGTGACACGGGGCCATTTTCATTACGGAAATTTTGACCTCAAAACGCATTCCTACGGTTCTTCAACCCCCCTATTCACCTGATTTGAGTCCTTGTGACTTTTTCTTTTTCCCGAAATTGAAATATATATTAAAAGGACGTCATTTTGGAACTCTGGAGAACATTCAAAAGACTGTGACCGACCAGTTAAAAGCCCTACCAGTTGAAACCTTCCAGCGTTGGTATCATGAGTGGGAAAAACGACTCCGCCGGTGTACTGCTGCCCAAGGGAACTACTTTGAAGGGGATAATAGTAAAAAGTCAGTCTCATTACTTTTCTCACACGCCTCGTATATTCTTTTCTTTTAAGTTTTACGGAACTGATTTCAGTAAAAAAATGTAGTTGCTTTAAAATTTTATAATGATCATCGATAGAAATAAATCGATATTATAAATTGACAAAGTAATTAATTTTGTTATAACACCTAATATCAGTAATATAGTGAATCAGAAAGAGATAGCGATAGAGAGTGAGAGAGCGAAAGAAAGAGAGATATCTTTGAACTAATACCAAAAATATATATTCCTTTAAAATTTGATAACGATCATCGATAGCGATAAATCGATATTATAAACTGAGAAAGTAAATTATCTTATTATAACACCTAATATAAATAATATAGTGCATCAGAAAGAGAGAGATAGAAATGACTTTGAACAATCATAAACATAACATACGAAAAAATTATTATTTATTTTATTTTATTTTATCAATGGAAAAATATTTTTGAAAAAAGAAATATTTCTGAACGGTGAACAAAGGAATAATGTTATTTAAAACAATAAAAAAATAAATAAAAACCATCATATCTACAATAAGAATTTTTATATAATGTACCATTCCTTTTTAGAAACATTCCCCTTTGAATGAAAGATTTTTCGCGGTATTTTTTTTTGCTTCTATGTAAAAACACACTCCATTAACCGACTACTCCTCTTCACCGTAACAAATAAAATGCCTCAAGCGATACGTAAAACCCTCTTATACTACAAAAAAGGACTTTGTTGTTCATATCCGCTTTTTGTAGTATTAAAATCTCAAAAACTAGTTTACTACTGATATTTTATCCGATTCCATTATATATACAAAATGTTCACAAATTATAAAATTGGATATACTTTTTATTAATGACATGTATTGTATAGTTAGTAATATATATATATATATATATATATATATATATATATAATTTTTTTTACAGTTACTAAAACATATGTACGTTTTGTTTTAATTTGATGTATTATATTACATTAAAAGACCAGTCACGTTACCATGGTGATTACATCAATATTCTTTTTTTAAGCCCTCTTTTCACCTACCCCCAGTACAAATACTATCGTTTTTTTTTTTTAAAGGTTAACGATTTAACAAAACGAAGAAAAAAACAGGTAAAGTAACAGTAATTAAAAATTAGCTTCGTTAATTTTTTCCGCAAATAAAATTAAAAAAGATCTGTAAACCTATATCCGATGTATATTAAAGTCAGTATTTTTACAAATGTTGTTTTATATAGGGAATATTTAAATAGATAAAGTAAATTAAATATATATTTATATTTTGATCCGATTATTCTTTTTCATTTTATTATTTTGCATTTTAATTAATGAAGTTTTTACACCGTTAAAATTACATCATAATTTACTGAAAAATGTCTCCAGTAATTAAAATAGAAAATAATTTAAAAATATAACGGAAAGACTAACGGAAGAATTTATGTAAAACAAATTATTAATAAATATTACGTAACATCTAGTTTTAAATTTTTATAATTCCAACGTATTATTTCTCACAGATTATTTGTATTTATTTATTCAATAAGAAACTACAAGCTTATTCCTAATTATAAGTTACCTTAATATTTTTTAATGATGGAAAGGAATTAATTTTATTGTGTTACGTAACTAATTTTTTTAAAGCCGTATAATTAGGAGGAGATCAAACATTTTAAATCATACAGCACTTTACTGTTGCACTATTTTATCCAAGTGCGGTTCAAATTTTATTGTGTAACCCTTTGAACAGGACTTCTAGGATTAAATTTCCTTTAAAAATTAAAATATCTCGCATTTCTATTTATTTATGAGTAAGTTAAATGAGAAAACGTCGGGAGTTCAAGTTAAGAGGCTTGTTCAATTACCTTTGTTGACCTTGAGAAAACGTTTCAATGTATAAACAGGAGCTTACTGAAGAAAAATTTGGAGAATAAATGTTTTTCCACCCGCTCGATTAAATCTATTAAAAGTTTGTTCTACGGAACAATTATAATTATGATCAAAGGAAATGATTATTTATTTACCAATATAGGTTCCAAGGGTATTCTTTACAAAATTACGTTATTATGTTCGATAAGGGTTGTACCAATATTATTAATTCCATATCATTACTTAGAGAGATCCGGTATGCCGATAAAATATTTGCATCTTAGCCTATTCAAATGTGCCGACCTCCGTGGCGCGAGTGGTAGCGTCTCGGCCTTTCATCCGCAGGTCCCGAGTTCAAATCCAATCAAGCATGGCATTTTCACACATTTACAACAAAATTGCCATTTCATCTCATTCTCTAAACCAAGAGGCTAAAAATGAAAGCTTATTCAAATATAAAAAAAATTGCAAGCATTTTAATTGAAAAGTATCCACAAATAAAATAAAAGTAATGGTTTTTAAAGGAAAGGACTACATTAGAAGTGAAATAGACAAAAAGATTTTATTTTCGAGCAAGCCATTTGTTTCAGTTATTTAAATTATTATTTTTCGTTAGACTAAGATAAAAAAAAAAAAAAACATAAATCAAATAGATAAAAGAAATATATTTAAAGCGATGGGTGGAACAATTAAAAATATTCTGAAATGTTAAGGCAAGAATTGAGACGTACCTGAAACTCTTACTGATGGCAAAATATAAGAAGGATCGGGAAGAACATTTAAAAAGAATGGATCATAGATGTGTTCCAAAACCAGCTCTATTTTATAAACTCAATGGAATCGAGGCAGATCGAGAAAGCGATGCAAACGAAATACATCACGCGAAAGAAATAAAGATGATGTTGATATTTGTATGTAGGAACTAATAAAACAGTTGATAATTTTTGTTGTAATTTCATAATCTTTTTCCTAACTTTACATCTGCAATCAGCTTTTTGTAAAAACTTATAACAATTATATTAATTTGGATGAAATAGGTTAATATCTATTAAATCTGCATGATACTAATTATTTTAATAAGTTCTTGGGTGTTGACTAAGAAACTGATTACACATTAACGGATTTTGATGGTTTTATTAATTTTTTTCAAAATTTTGACTATTTTTAATTCTTTAAATTTATTCTATACTTATAGAAGAAATTAAGGTCGTTATGAAATGTTTTGTTAGTATATAAATAATGGTGTAATTAAAAATCTTCAGCATTTCGTTTGAAAATACTGAATTTATTTTAAGGGCAGATAGGCAATCATTTCCCAAAGTTCTATCTTGTACATTTAAAAGGGCTTTAGTGTTGAATAAAAAATTTATGCCGATAGCTGTAATTTATTGGTGACCAGATAAGATAACCGAGGAAGTTTCAATCCAAGTTTTTGTTTCATCCATAAATGTTTTTTTCATACGAGTTATCTATCTAGATTCATGCCTAAATATTTCATTCTCTAACTGCGAATTAAATTTGCCATTTAAGGTCAAAATTGGACATTAAAATAAAGGCTACATACCCTTTATTTAATATATTTGTTTATATAGATTTTCAGACATATCTTCATTTACTTTAATTTAAAAAAAAAAAACTTTTGATATTATTAATTTGGTTTTTCGGTTTTCAGAGACTCGAATCCGTAACGTACCTATTGCCAATTTCCTATATAATCTATGAAAATCACTGTAACAACTGATAAATGTTCTAGAGAATTCTTTGATATAAAAAAAAGAACGGGATTTACTATACTCCCTTGAGGAACTCCAGAATAAAACAAATTAAAAAAATGATTAACAAGTACGTAGTTATAATATAAATAATATATTACATTTATGAATATAAATATAATTTATTATAAAATGTTACCTCTACAATCGTTTCATTCGAATTTATTTCCTGCTTAATATGAGCAAATACTTGTACAGGGTTAAAAAAACAAACCCGCCGGCTTCGTCTAGTGGTAAACGCGTTTTAGTGAATCAGCTGATTTGGAAGTCGAGAGTTCCAGCACTCAAGTCCTAGTAAAGGCAGTTATTTTATACCGATTTGAATACTAGATCGTGGATACCAATGTTCTTTGGTGGTTGGTTTTCAATTAACCACACATCTCAGGAATGGTCAACATGAGACTACAAGACTACACTTACATTCATACATATCATCCTCATTCATCCTCCGAAGTAATACCAGAGGGTAATTCCCCGAGGCTAAACAGGAAAAAGGAAAGGTTAAAGAAACAAACACTATATCACATGTAACTACATGTTATAATAAAAAAATAATTTTCAAATCACGTGTTTATTTTTTTTTAATTTTCCATTTTCAATTATTTATTTTTTTTGTAAATGCTTTCATCTATGTGTAGTGGAAAACAACGTTATCAATTAAGCGAACTAGCGATTCCATTTAAATATTATAAAATTGTTTTTTTACAGTTTCAATTATGTATTACTCCCTTTTTTTTTGCTTTGATTTATTATCATTTAACTCCAGAAGAAACCGTTTAATAACCTTTGAAAAAACAAATTGCGCGAGTAACTTAATAGATATGATGATGTGATAAAATGACGAACTTTAAACATAATTTATCCGTAAAAATTAGAAAACATAACATGAGACAAAAGTAAAGTTAAAAAAAGAAGAAATAACTGTTTTCGAGATAAACAAGCATCATACCAGGCTTACTATAAAAAAGTGAAGAACGAAGTGGTTTTGTCTTCCCCTTTCTTCACTCAGATAAATATATTGTAGTGTATCTATATTGCATACAATGCCTATTTATATACAGCTGATATTCAGGCCTATAAATGTGAAGCGAGCTCGCTTGATCACAGCAGGGATTGATAGTACAATAATCATTACTTTCATAGAAAAGAACGTTGAAAAAGTAGTTACATATTCAACGCGGTATAATATTATGAACGGCAATTTTTTTGATTGAAGATCTCATCTCATGTACATATGTTATAAAAATTAATATATATATAAATTTTTTTAATAAATAATCAATAAATATATATAAAATATTAAGTATCGGGTATTTATAAATTTTCATTGATGAGATAAAACTATTATATTACTAAGTGCAGACACATGAGCTCATAATCTATTGTATGAATTTCTAAACTGTTAGAAGGACGTTTTATTTTCCTAACATACTCGTATTACAAAGTTTTTGTTGCCTCATGTAACCAATATATTGAAATATAAAATATTAAAAGAAAAAGACTTAAACTGAAAAAAAAGAAAAGGTAAAAATAAAACAAGATAAGGAAATAGGGTTATACATCAGTTTACAGAGTAAGTTTTACAGTACTGTGACAAATAGTTTGAGTCTATTAGATGCCTCTAGAGGCCGTTTATCAACTCACCTCACGCGTACTCCTGTCCGAAGTGAAGCATTCCTATCGTCTTGTAAAGGAATTTCCAATGGGCTTATCTTCTTGGTTTCAGTATCTCATTGGATAGCCATTCTTTTCCTGTTTTCTGTTATCGGACACCTAAATTGCTTCAGTTTTGTAAAGGAATGGAAGTTTCGACTGTCTAGCCTACATAATTTTCCCTTCTTTGACCACTTTAACATGTATACTGCTTACTTCTACCGACGTCCCAGCGTTCAAATTTCTTTAAAATTCCTTTTAAATTGCTATGTTACAATATAAGTATTAATATTCAGTCTCAGTATCAGTCAGCAATATAAGTATTCATTAATATCATAATGCTTTTTAATTTAAAAAAAATATATATTAAATAAAATATTTCATAATAATAGTAATATAATGTTTTACTAAAGAAAATCAATACACAAATTAATTTATCAGTTATAATTTATCTTTGTATGCATATAATCCGTTAACAGAGTCGCTAAAAATATATGATGCTAATTATTCATAAGTAAATTCTGTAACTAGATTAGTTCTACAGTATAAAGCATCCTTTAAATAATTACAAAATAAATTCAAATCTTGTCCGTTCAAATAATTACAAAGTTTAGATTAATAATTGCAAAATTACCTTTGTTTAGAAATTTTTATTAAAATATTTTATATTTTACGTTTTAAAGATATTTATATATGTGTGTATGTGTGTTATACGAGAACACACACACACACAAACACACACACACACACACCACACCACACACCATCCAAACCACACACCACCCACACCACACACAAACACACACACACACACACAACACACAATACACACACACACACACACAAACATACAACGTTTTATATATTAATATATAGATGATAAAAATGGAGTATATCCAAAGCAAATCTTTCCTTTAAAAAAATTGACTAACATATATACATATTTAGAAAACAAACACAATTGTGGATTTTTTCCATAAAATATAGTTATAAAATTAAAGTTCTGACTTATCTTTACTAAATTATTTCGACAATAGTTATCGAAAGAAAATTTGAGTTGAAACTCATAATTTTGAAAATATTCATGTAAATAAAATAAAGTTTAAAAATAAATGGCTTAGTAAAAACACTAGAAGTAAAAAATAAATTTTAAAATTTCAACTTTTTGACGTTGGTGCCAAATTATAACTAAAAACTAAGCGGCAATGAGTTTCATAATTTTCCCCATTTTATTGGGAAATATTTAAACAACAATATTATTTAAAATTATATCAAAAAAAAGAAAAAAAATTCTTAATATTAATATCTCATACATTTAAGTCACGCTATAAAATTTCCTGTTGTAATGTTTAAAAAAGCTGGCAGTGAACTGAAAAAAAGATGAATTAATAATTTGATTAATTTTAAATATTTAACACTAATTTTGAAGCCAAGATGGAAAACAAAATAAAAAAAATCAACATATCACAATTTCAAAAAATACGTTTACGACTTTTTAAAAATTTAGGGCTTATACATCAGGGGGAAATATTTTTTTTTTAACTTTAGGAGCTCCTCCGTCAGGGGAGGGGTTAGTGTACTTTGTTTGTTTTAAAGAACGTTTTAAGCATTAAAAATCTGAAATTAAGGAAACTTTTTTTTTTCATTTTGGGGCTCCTATACTCAAGGAGAAGGATTCGATTAAAATTAAATTTTTAAGAAAGTAATCTCTAAGTGGTGATAATTAATTTAAAAAAAAAAAATTTTAAATTCTTTAAAAGTTAGAAACATTCAACCATAATTCTAAATAAACAAAATTTTAATTTTTTTTTTGGAAGAGGTGAAAATTTTTGGTTAATCTCTTTTTTTTTTCAAGAAATTCTAAAGAATAACAGAAATGTAATGAGTAAATGATGATGAGTGGATGGATTTAAATTTAAGATAAAATTAAAAAAAAAAAATCATTAAAATATTTTTTTTCATATACACTATTGGTGTGGGATGGTAAAACAAAATTAATAGTGGTTTAAAGGCCTAACGATATAAAAAATACAGATACAAAAACCTGCCAACTCCTTTTCTTAAGTAAAGTAGCTAAAAAGAAAAATACAGTTATTTTTTGGGGAGGGGGTGAATATTAAATAAAACGTTTTTGAAATTTGTAAGAAAAACTTTTGTAAGAAAAAGGTTTTGCTAAAGTACCCTAATAAAGATTTGAAATTTTATTTCGGCTAAATCATTCCCACCTTTTTACAGTTTTTGGAAAAATTTAACACTATTTTCTCCCCCCCTCCCAGAAGATCTTCCAAGTTTGAATAAAATCGGTCAACGGAATCCAGAATTATAAGACTACATTCATACATACATTCATACAATACATACAATAAATACGTTCATACAGTACATAAGGCTAACATACATACGTACAAGCACAAATGTTATAAAACCAACATTTGTCTTATATATGTTTAATATATATTGTCAATATGTTTACATATTGTCCGGCTGACAAAAATTATTATTCTAGGGGAGCATTGGGATAAACAATTTTTTTCGCGGATTATTTACAATTTATTTAATTCTATTTTGTTAATTTTTAAAAAATATTTCCTTAAGGTACAAAGCTTAAAATGGCCAATTTTTTTTACCGACCTATATACTTTCCTGCTCGTTACAGCTGTAGTAGTATATATCGTTATATCTCGGAAAGTAATAACCGATATTCCGTATTATCTCCTTTTTTTAAATATTTTACAAATAATAAATAACTTTGGCATGTACAGATTATATTTAAATAGCATTAATTAACAATTAAACTATAGTAAAATTAGCGACAACCTACTGTGATTGAAATTCATTTATCAATAATATTTTTTTGGAAAGGGTTGGTTTTCTGAAAATTTTTTCGCCAATATTATTTATATAGAATAGGCAATAAGTAAGACGGGAAAGAAGTTTGATATTTTTATTGGAATGGATTACTTTAACTTTTTCATTTTCCCCCCAGCTCGGCGGAATTTTTTATAAAAATTCTATAGCATCGATGTCCTACATATATATAGAAGCCATTCTACCAGATATTAAGTTTTTATATTACAAGTTCAAAGCTTAGTGTCCCTAAAACATACTATGCATATGTGTAACTATTTAATAACAAAAAAATTAGTTAAATCCAACACTGTTTAAATTGTTATATTTGATGGATGGATTACTTTTTTGTAAATAATGTTTTCTCACAAATATTATATTATTATCATCATAAAGGGAATAAAGAGAATAAGAAAACATTTACTCTAAAATTTTAACCATTTACGCAGCTACAATTTTAGTATTGGTTGCCGTTGCATTTTATTACTGTTTGAAAAAAAAATTATGCAAAAACACGTTTTTAATATCTGCGTTTTGGTGGTAGGCTAAACAAATAAAGAGCTCTACGTTCATCATATATCTATGTAGAAAATGAGTTAAACATACCTTCAAAAATAGGTAACATGGTAAAATAGCGAAAATTGCACGTTACACAAAACTATACAACTTCTCGGTTGGTAGCGAGTAAAGTAGCGAATTACTACTACCGTTTAATTCTATTGTTAAAAAGATACAGGTTAGCTTTAATCCCAGCAGGCTAAAACACTGAACCCACCGGGTTGGTCTAGTGGTGAACGCGTCTTCCCAAATCAGCTGATTTGGAAGTCAAGAGTTCCAGCATTCAAGTCCTAGTAAAGCCAGTTATTTTTACACGGATTTGAATTCTAGATCGTGGATATCGGTGTTCTTTGGTGGTTGGGTTTCAATTAACCACACATCTCAGGAATGGTCGAACTGAGAATGTACAAGACTACACTTCATTTACACTCACACATATCAACCTCATTCATCCTCTGAAGAATTATCTAAACGGTAGTTACCGGAGGCTAAACAGGAAAAAAGAAGAAGGCTAAAACACTGGCAATATCCCGTACTAAATTGTCCCACATTTAAACCCTAGCCTATATTTAGACAATGTCTGTTAAGACGCAGGGTATTTAAATGAGGAACTTTAAATTTCAAAAATGTTGAATAACTGCCGCCTTGGTTGGATTTAATTATTTTACATATTTGATATTCGCTAGTTAATACTCTTTTCAACTTTCAAAATAAGTTAATATATGTTAAAAAAAATATATATTTTTCTTGTATTGCGTGGCAACGAAAATAATGGTATCGAAATAAAGTAGTATTACAAAAGTAATTCAGTGATTTAGCCAGGGTGACTTACGGGAAACGGATGTTTTTTGAACAGACAGTGCATTTTTGTTACATGTGGTAGGGAGATTGAGATTAGGTAATTCACTTGAGTGCGGCCTACCCCATTTTAGTCACAATGGAGCAGTGGACGAAACAGCATCGTGTTTTCGCTTACGATACTTTTATTCGAAATAATGAGTCTATTGTCACAATACAGCGGATCTTTTGCCGCCACTTCAACCTCGGTCGGAATGACAAAGTTCCACGCCGAAACACATTGTTAAGATGGCTTGAGGCGTTCAGAACAACAGGAAAAATAACAAAGAAAAAGCCACCAGGCCCTGCAAGAACCGTAAGGACGCCCGAAAACATCGGCAGAGTCCGAGTCGATCTGCACGCAGACATGCACAAGAACTAAACATGAACTCTGATTGTGTGAGGAAGATTTTACGACTTTATTTGAAATTCCATCCGTATAAAATGCAAGGTGATCTAGCAACTCAAAATGGAGGACTATGAACAAAGAAAAGACTTCGGGGTGCGTCTTCAAGTGTTGTTTAATTATAGTCCTAACGCAATACTGTTAATGAGCGACAAAGGTCATTTTCACCTAAAGTGCTCGTAAACAAACAAAACTTTCGTTACTGGGCCCATCAAAAACCCTGTAACGTTCATGATAAACCTCTCCACTCTCCGAAAGTTACTGTTTGGTGTACGGTTGCCCGTTTTGGAGTAATGGGGCCGTATTTTTTCGAGGAAAATGGCGTCACGGTGACGGTAAACACACACGTTGAATACATTTCTCGGACCAGAACTTCAGAGGCGAGAATTAAACATGAAAAACGTTTATTTCCAACAGGCCACAGCGCACATTGCCCGCACATCAATGGCAGTTGTGAGAAACATGTTTCCTGGCCAGCTGATTTCGCGCTTTGGTGACCTACCGTGGTCGCCAAGGTCGCCGCGTCACCGGATTTGTTCTCCTGTGATTACTTCGTATGGGAATTTTGAAAGAACGTGTTTATACTCACAAACCCCGTAATTTAATAGACTTGAAAGATGAAATTATAGAAGAGGTGCATTCGTATGAACAAGACATGTTGACCGGAGTTGAGGATTTTTCTAAAGAGGCTGGAAACTTACATTCAAATGAATGACCACCACACGAGTGACATAATTTTAAAAAAGTGATTTTTCATTAAAAAGTATGTTTTCACCTTTATTTGTGAAAACAATAAAATAATATTAATTTGTAAATTAAATTTGTACTGCTCATTTGAAAACCGTCCGTTTCCCGTAACTCACTCTATACAAATGTTAGTTTAGAAAACATTAAATTCAACATGATTAGAGAAAAATAAACCGGCAGTTATAAAATACAATCTTTACGGTGGAAGAGAGCTTTTGTTATCAATCTTTTTAAAAGTTTTCATTGAAAGATGTGTCAAAATAAAATAATATATATTTATTACAATATGTAACAATATATATATATATATATATTATTTATTTAAAAGTGTTTAATTTTCTTACTATTGAATAAATAAATATAAGCAAAATGTTCAAAACATTTTTTCTCATGATAATATTTTGTAACCTATTTCCATCAATATTTTCCAACCCTTCAGTTCAATATTTTTCTGCGAGAAAATTGTTACAATCAATATATGAAATATAGTACACACAAGCTACAACACCAAATTTTATTATAATATGTTAAATTAGACCGTTTATGATATGTAATACAAAATTGATAACAATATACATTCTTATATTTGTGAACGTATCCATGCATAGAGTTACTGGTATATATGTACTAGCAGACCATTAAACGAAAAGAAAAATCATAATTAAAAACGAAAAGTAAGAGAAAACTCTAGGGTAAGCCTATTTTCTTTCTAGTAGAAACGAGGTTTCCTCTTTTGTGTGCTATAATCGCCAGGAATGTAAAAACTACTAGTTTACATTATCGAAGTCATTTTATAAAATTGTTTATTTTACTTCAGGATTTTTTTAATGTTGCTCTATAATATTTATTAAAAAATAGCATGTTTTTGAAAACATTTATATTACGAACCCTTTATTGAAAAAAAAAAATTAATTTTATCCTGTATTAAACTATTTTGTCTGCTTTCACGAAATTACAATTTAACATTCAATAAGTTCCTTAATAAATTTTTACTACTGGGAAAGAATTGTACAACTTTCTCGGTGGAGCCGGGAAAAATATTAGACTTATTATTAATCATTAACTTATAAGTATATTTTATTTTAATTGAGGGAACTTATTATTAATCCCTTACTTCTGAATTAAAATGGTCAAACTCATAACTAAAGTGATATACTAATGTAATGAAAACTAATTAGTACAAGTAGGTAATAATTCTACCTACCTAAACTACATTTACCTTCTTTCTGTTTCCTGTTTAGCCTGCGGTAATTACTGTTCAGATAATACTTTAGAGGATGAATGAGGATGATATGTATGATTGTAAATGAAACGTAGTCTTCTGCAGTCTCAGTTCGACCATTCCTTAAGATGTGTGGTTAATTGAAACCCAACCGGCAAAGAACACCAGTATCCACGACCTACTATTCATTTATTTATTAATATTCATTTATTTAGTATTCATTTATTTAGTAAAAATAAGTAGCTTTACTAGGATTTGAACGATGGAACTCTCGACTTTCACAAATCATCTGATTTGGAAAGGCGCGTTTACCAATAGACCAACCCGGCGGGTTATCTAATTTTACCTAATTCTATCTTTGAATTCAGAAACGATAAAAAAGTGTTTTTTTCCCTACGTACGTATACTACATTGTTTTTAGCCTCCCTGACCACCGTTAGTACTTCTTCAGAGAATGAGATGAAATCGCAATTTTTTAGCATACGAAAATGCCATGCCGGGCCGGGATTCGAACCGGGGACCTCCGGATGAAAGGTCGAGACCTACACTCATAAATCCTTCCGGAATTTTTCAATATTCATTTTTTTTTTTTTTTGGTTGGAAATGCTCAAGAAATTTCAAGATCTAAAAGAACTTTGAGAGGTAAAATTTGACTAAATCAGCAAACGTTCCTTACGAAGTATACAACCAGGAAAGTAAAATAGTTTAATTAAGAACAAAGTTTTACCCTCCGTCATCTATGTTTTTGAACTGTTCTAAGGTCATTTCCACACGTAAGAATCTATATTGTGTTTTTAACTTAAGATCTGTACTTGTAGTATGATATGACGTATGATTGTGTGTGTGGGCGATCTCCCCCTACCTGATTGAATGCGTTATTAGCTATGCCAGGGAGGGTGGATAGCCAGGGGTGGAGGTTTAGTCGGTAGTGCGCAGCTATACATACGCTTTTTCTATAAACTTGCGGGACCTGTTAGCGACCCCGATACTGCTTCGGCGTCTGTAAAATGAATTTCCCACCTCTACAAAAAAAAAGAATAAAAGTCATTTCCACATACAGCAGCCATTATTATTATTGTTATTTAAATTATTACTTCAGATCTCGAAAAGATCTGAAGTAATAATGAAGGAAAGAAAATTAAAAATATAATTGGGGAGAATCTTGATTGTTAGAAAAGGATACCATCCATAGAATGTAAGCAAACAACATTGTAAAGACTTGTCTAAACAGGTGATTTCTATAAAACACTGTAGGAGGAGAAGTAGATAAGCTTCTACTCTCCATAAACAATTTATATGTAAACATGCAGGATAGGAAGCCTTCTCTAACTGACAGCCGTGATTTCCAGCGATTTCAATGGAAAGTCTGTTTTCCAACTCGCTAACTGAATTTATAAAAGTATAAAAATATTATTATTTTTTAATGTAATAATGATTATATACAGATGGTTATTAAAGTATGACAACTATTAATAAATTAACCTTCAGCAACAATTAAACATACAAAAATGAAGTTTAAAAAATGCTCCTTCCTGGAAACGATATGTTTCTTAGTATGCGACCACCACTCTTATAATCTCCCATTAAGGGCAACTCAAAAATTTTAAATGAAAAGGGTAAACATTTTAAAGGGTATTGAAAAATTAAAAAAATCTTCTACAACCATAATAAAAATGTTGGCCAATTAGTATTTTTATAGCTGTTTTCAAAAGTGGCTAACAGTACACCCCGTTTAGTAGGCTAAGTTCTTTGAGAGTATTATATTTTAAACAACTCCCCCCCCCCCAACACACACACAAATATATATTTAAATTAAATGTGAAATAAGTGCTTTTTTTCATATCAATTGTTTTGAAATTGACTAAAAGAAAAAAAGTTGACTAATAAAATGCTATACTTAAACATATCTATTAATTTTTTTTTAATATATTATCTATTATCTACATATACATAATAGTGCATCGTACTGGTTAATTAGTCGCCGCAAATCAGTTGTTTAACAACTCGAGGTCGAAAGTTCTGAGATTCAAATCCTAGTAAAAGTTAATTGTTTTAATACGGATTAGAATATTAGACGTGGATACCGGTTTAATTTGGTGGTTGGAGTTCAATTAACCACCCATCTCAGGAATGATCGGCCTGAGTTTGTACAAGACTATAACCTCATTTACGTCATTAATATTATTCTCATCTCATTGGACCGTGGGGGAGGGGATTGTTCATTAGTTTCAACAGATGGTAGCGTACGCATTAGGAGAAAAAAAATTAATATAGGAATGCCACGATGAAATTCAACTTGCACGAATACAGATGTGAAACGGGCACTTTTCATGCATAATATACTATTATTTTCTATAGCCATTTGCGATTTTATACCATATGCACCGGTTTTCTTTAAATTAATTTTTTTTCTTTGGTTTTATATACACCCCTCCCGGAGCTGGAACCGCAATTAAGCATAACTCAGCTCGGGGAGGTAATACTCTGGTCTCTTTTCACGTATTTGCGTTTTATAAAGTCTATTTCAGTGCTATTTTTGAGCCGGTGGTCGAGTGTGTACCTTCCTAAGTTTAACAACCTTGCTGTCTGAGAACTGTTACAAGGGTTTTGCGCCTTTATTGTTGATACGATTCATCTCCATTTCACGGGGATTCAGAGTGTTTTGGCGCACGATTTGTTCGAATATCCGCCTCAACGCGGTGAAAAGAGTGGCAACGACTCCTGGTCGCTACTATAAACAAAGGGGGCCTTCCCCTTAGTCCTGCTCGCGGTCTTTTAGAGCGGGGGCCGTAACCTGTAACTTGATCTTTGATTTGACGTATTTGATCCAGTAATGGAGAAGAGGTGCAAAGAGTGACAGGATAATACAGAAGGTCTCCAGCTCCCCGAGGCTAACTGCGGGTAGCGTCACTCTTGTGGGCTTGTACCCAACATTTCTTGAAAGAAGGAATACAGTAAACATCTTGTTCGTATACTGTTAGATCAAAGAATCTCAAAACACGACCGATTTTAGAGAGGTAGGTAAAAGTCGGTAAAAGTTTAGAGAGGTAGGAGGAGGGGGCCGGAGATTTTACCTTCGACCTCCTCAAACATTGGTTCTGACAATGGTGGTTCGGGATTGGATGTAGGAGTGACCAACCGGGAGGGTATGAACCCAATTGTTGAAGCTACGAGGTGTTGTCACCAACTCGACCTAACCAAGACCCACCTTGGATCTTGGTCGTAACAGTTGCCTGCGTTTAACTGGGTCCCCCGAGGGAGCTCCAGCCGGGTCTCGGTTTTAACACTCGTGGGCGACGGAATCCTCGTGTCTTATCATCCGCAGGAGGCTGTCCATCACCCCCCCTCGCTACCTCGTCGTCCCTGCCTTTGTGCTGTAGAATCGTTTTTATTTATATTGACACAACCCTGAATTAGTCGACTCCAGATGGCATGTTTGGTGCAATCTAGTCTATATCGTGGGGTCCAGTTAGTTGTTCACAGATGCCTCTTTCAACCACCCACCGTCGATTTCTCTTTAAATTGCTTAAAACTCTGTAGCATATCGCAATAAATAATGTTTAATGTAGTAAAAAACTTATTTTTTTGTGGTTCCTATATATACAACTTTTCAAATACTCGTACAAAATTTTTCTATCGAAATAAATATTGCAATCTTTTCTTTAACAACTTAACAGTTACAAGTTATATAATCGGTTGTATGATTTATATTATACATCTATAATGATCGCATTAAAAGAAATAATAAGAGTATAATATATAATTATATTAAAATATACACGCGTATAAAAATGAAGTTTAAAAGATTCTAAAATAATTTTTAAAAAAATGTGAAGCACTGAAAAGAAAAATGAGATTCTATTGAAGATAAGTTTTACCCTCAAAAAAAAAAACACAATTCCGGCCAATATATCGCCGCAAGGGAATACACGAGCAGCGCAGCAACTCTCTATTGATGAGTAAAGTTAGTATATTGGAAAAGACGGAAGCAATGAAGGGCTGAAATAAAGGTTTTTCCCTGATCTATACATACAGTAGTCATCAATAAAGAAAGGGTCGCTCGGTGTTCGGTGCCCCTCGGCATCCAAATGAAGAAGAAGAAGAACAAAGTATAAGTAGAAGAAGATGAACAGTTAAAAGAGAACGAAGAAGAAGAAAAAAGGATGAACTAACTCCCAACGATCATCACGCGCTGTTGGCCAACTGCGTCGTCAACCGTTCAGTAGTATGACACCGAAATAATAGAGATGACATCAGGCTTTAATGAAACTCTCTCCGACATTTCATACCCTTAGGTGTACTGCAATACAAGCTCTCTACATTACGACCAACACTACCCACACTAAAGCCATTATTTACCGCTTAAGATAACTAGGTACACATTATTTCTTGTTATGATACAGCTATATGGAATTAAAATAATTAAATACATTTAAAAAAAATTACAGTTTTAAATAGAATACAGTTAATACAGATTTTTTTTCAAATTAATTGTTTTCTCTTCTTTTTTCGTTACTAAAATTTTATTCGCTAATTATACTTAATCACAATGTATTATAAAAAAAAAGAATAATAAAAATAATTATCTACCTAAATGACTGTAACAGATCAGCTTAAAACCACTATCCACAATCCACAACTTAGAAAGCTCTAATGGTACAATATATCATTTATATTAAAGTGTTTTTACAGACTTTTCAAAGAAAATTACCGTATTACTTCCAGTCGCACGGTGTGATTGGAGAGTGGGGGTGAAATGTAATTTTCTTTACGTTTTCACGCATTAAAAGTACGAAAATACCAGATGTATGAAATTTATGGCTCGATTATGTCCAAAATTACCCGATCAATTTCGTTGAAATTTAAGTATGATGAAGTAGTGTACCTAAAGTTGTGTATGTAAAAATTTTATGAAGATTGGTTGAGCGTTTTCTGAGTTACGCTCAATTTAATGTCGACAACAGACAACGTAACCTCAATTTGAGGTTATGTTTATTAGTTTAACCTTAATTTGAGTTTAACCTTAATTTGGGGTTAAACTAATTGTTTGAACGTATGTTGTGCACTTTACTCTGAAAACCATTGTGACTCTGATTGCAAAATAGTGAGGGCGTCGGAAATGAAAAGTCGGTTTTCTTGCGCATAGCTGTGCAAGAGTCTTTTTTTTAATCTCGGTCGCATTACAAGTTTTTTTTAAATTTCTAACCATTAATACTTTTTAGAATACTTTCAGTTAGACCGTAAAATGTATGACATTTTTTCTCTGATTTTAAGAAAATTCAGTAAGACTCCATCTCTTTAACGGTAAAAAGTTGTTTTATTATACTGAAAGCATGCATTTTTAATCGGCTCAAAAAAATTTAATCAATTCTAAAAAAAATCCCTTTCGGCATGCCGGAAGGCGGAGGTGATTTCAGCGGTGCTAAGTAGGGGATAAAAAAGATTTCCACCTTAAAATTAAAAAAAACTTCAAATTTACTCAATACGGCAATGGTTTCATGAGAAAAAAGTTTCACATGATTAGCATACAAGCCCCATCTTCTTACAATTTTTGACAAAAGAAAAACCATACCCGTTGAATGGACATCTTTCCTTTTAGGTAGATTTCATAAGAAAGCAACCTATTGTAATGGGTACCATGATTAGACTTCCGGAAAATTTCGGCCTATCTTCGCGTTTCATATCCCCCAGACCTCAAAACCACCGTAAGCTCAAAAGTTTGTATATACATTTATATATATATATATATATATATTTATATATATATAAATATATATATATATTTCACTTCTTTGTGGACACGATAACTGCCGTAATTTTCCGCCAATCACTTTCAAATTGTTCCTTAAAAATAACTCGTCCAAAATCTCGGTCGAGTTCGTTAACGGCCAAAATCGGACCATGGGATTGGAAATGGGAGAGGCTTTTTCGAAAAAAAAAAAAATATCGCTATAACTTTCTTATGAAGTAAAATACTGAATTTGTTTAGTTCCTACTATTTTTGGAATAAGGGCCTAAAAATTATGTCAGTAAATTTTTTTTATATCACCAACCATTGGCCCAGGGGGTGGAAAAAATGCTGATTTGAAGGAAAAAAATCATACTTCCTTTAATAGGCACAGTATCAAATAGGTTTAAAGTGGTCGTTAGTCTTCTAAATATTACCTAAAACTTTTGTCTGAAAAAATTATGATATGATCAACCCTTACGGCAAGGGATGACCAAAATGTTGCTAGAATTGTAATTAGTTGGGGTTTGTCGTATGCTAAACATATGAAACCTTTTTTCATATTAAACCATTGCCGAATTGATTAAATTTGAAGTTTTTCTTAACTTAAAGGTGGAAATATTTTTTATTCCGTACTTAGCAACGGTAGATTCTACCTCTGCCTTCCAGCGTGACGAAAGGGATTTTTTTAGAATCGATTAAATTTTCTTTAGACGATTAAAAATGTCTGCTTTCAGTATAATAAAACAACCTTTTACCATAAGAGTGACGGAGTCTCACTGAGTTTTTGTAAAATCAGAAATAATAAAAAATTATTTTTTTAATGTATGACAAAGACTTCCCTCTTTATATATTCCAATAATTCTGATATTTCAAAATGTAATCGGGTTTCAAAAAATTTGCGTAAACATATTTAATGTAAAATGTGCATTTTAAACATAATCTTTGACATTGTACTTTATTCTTAATACAAATACACACTTTTAAATACCTGGGTAAAAAAAATTCTGCTGAACCTGAACAGTAATTCATTTACGTTTCTTCTCTAAATTACTTTTCTTATTTTTATGTAGACGCAGGTCTTAGGTTTTTAGCGAAAAAGATTTTATAAGCAAAACTTTTTTTTTTACGGTCTACCCGTATTTAAGGGTAAATAAAACTAACATTTACTTCTTACGCGAATAGTTTTATTTAATTATTAATTTGGATGATTAATTCACCATATAAACTGGAAGCTTATGCATGGGAATATGAAATGGAAATTTTTTTAACGCATGAAAAATATTATGCCTGATCGGGATTCAAACCCGGGATTTCCTGTTGAAAGGCCGAGATTCTAACACTTCGGCACGGAGATCGGCAAAAGGATATTCGTTAAGAAAAGAATAAAAACTACTCCGTAATATTTTTCTATTTAACCTCCAGAACCACCGTAACGCATTACTTCAGAGAACAAATGAGGATGATATATATGAATGTAAATTAAGTGTAGTCGTACAGTCTGAGGCCGACCATTCCTGAGATGTGTGGTTAATTGAAACCCAACCATCAAAGAACACCGGTATCCACGATCTAGTATTCAAATCCGTATAAAAGTACCTTTACTAGGATTTGAACCTCGACTTCGAAATCAGCCGATTTGCGATGACGAGTTCACCACTAGACCAAACCGTTGGATTAGGCGACGACTCTGAAAATAATTCTACTGAAACATAATGGTACACCTTACAAGGATACGTTAAACTTTAAAAAAAAAAAAAAATGTGAATGAATTTTTAATTACAATTTGTTTTAAACTAATAATTTGTAACGTTTAAAAGTCTTCATTTTATTATGAAATAAAATGTAGAACATTAAAATAAATTTTTTATTATTTTCCAGTATTTTTTATTTTATTATCTTTTTAAAAAGTTCTAAAATGTATTCATTGTTTTTCAACGGCTTATTCAGGTAGTAAATCCTATTTTATTTAAATTCATTCTATCAGCATCCTTGGAATACAATCTTTAGTAAAAATAGACTACCATTCTACATATCCTTATGAATTTTTACCTAAGAAGTCTAAAGGTAAAAATATACACTTTTTATTCTTACCTCTACTCATCTACAGCGTAATCTCATTTTTTATTTTGTCACATCGTTTTATCTTTTTCATTTTCCTACATTTTTCTTCTACTTAAAAAGTTTTAGAATATTTCATCTTTATTTTTATTACTGTTAATAGCAATCGTCTTGAAAAGGTTAGAAAAATATTTTATTTTGTAGTTAAAAAGTTTGTTACATTTTTATTAACGCTTAGTTTTATCCAAAACTATTTAATTTAATTTCTATTATTATTTTGGTATTCATATTTATTGGTACGTAAAACAAGTTAGATTATCATGTTACATAAATAAAAATTTGTAAGAAATTCTAATAATCAACCCCGTGATAAGATATTATGTGACGAAGATATGATAATAATTAATTTACAACCAACATTAAAATATAATCATTTCAGACACTTTAAATATTAAATTTTAAAAATATAAAAATGTTACTGCATCAGTAACTATGATGCAGTTTAGTTTATAAAACTAAAGTTTTATAAATCTCCTACACTTTTATCTTTTTCTAACGTTATAGTTTTTAAGATTTTTATGTTTTATAATATAAAATCATACTCTAACAAATTAAAAAATATATATAAATCTTAGAGAATCAATACCTCTTAACACACAATTGTCACATCAAATTTCATGATTGTAGGTTAAGATGTTTCTAAGACGTAAAGACAAATATAGACGCGCGTCCTACACAAAAATATAAATACACAAACATACATGCAAAAGTTCACATTTTAATTTATCAAGAATCTTATAATACTAAAAAATACAAAAAAATCAAAATAGATTATTTTTACGCCGTTGGTAATTAATTTCCGTGTTGTTTATACAGTGTCTTACAAAGAAACTTAAGTTATATCGGAATATGTTCAACTGGTGAATAAAATCTCATATGAGGTTTGAAAACTGTTTGTATTATTTTTTTTGCTAGCGCAAAATTTCGTTCTAATTTCTGCCGAACTATTTATTTTACGTTTACGTTGCAATCTGTTCAACTAGTGAACAATAAGACCTCTGTTCACGGCCCGATGAGATGAGGATGATATGTATGACATTTAAATGAGGTGTTCTACAAAACACAGGCTGATCATTCCTGAGACGTGTGGTTAATTGAAGAGAAACTATCAAAGTACACCGGTATCCATTGTCTATCGTTTAAATTCGTATAAAATCTAGTAACTTTTACTAGGATTTAACCTAAGAACCTTCGACATCGAAAATCAACTGTTAAGTGATTTCCGACGACGAGTTATCCATTTGACTAGCCCGTTATGTTCTGCCGTAGTATAAAAAATATTCTTGGTTTAATTTAGAATTATTACATCTTTTGCCAGATTTATTATTTTTTTTTTTTTAAAGTCAGAATATTATTTTTAAATTGACTATATTTTCAACAATTTTCCCAGAATTAAATACTCTTCACAATTTATTACAACATTTAATAAACATTAAATTAACAAAAAAAATCGGGTGGGGATGTGTCGGGGAGTATGGCCGTTGGTTTAACATGAAACGTTACAGAACGTGGATTAAAATTTCCGAGCTCCAGACCGACCAACTTATCTGTAGAGTTGAATGGGAGAGCCACCATCCTATTTTTTTTAACAAAACTGAAAGTATGGACAATTTTATTTCCTTCATTCAGCTAAGTCTACAAATAAATTGGTCGCTCTGTATGTTAGCGGGTCACTTTTACTGAATTGGATTGAAATAAAAAACGAGACACAGACTGCGTACTAAATTTAATTTTAACATAAAATAGACACTAAATGGTACATGATGCCGGCCTACCGGTCAGGTATGGCATTTTCACACATATTTGGCTACAAATCATTCATCTCATCCTGTGAAGCAATACCTAACGGTCGTCCCAGAGGTTAAACACACAAAAAAAGGTTCTACAAAAAAAAAAAATTCGTTCGACACTGGTCTGTAGTATGAGAAATAAGAGACATAAAATATAATAAGCAGAACTGCTCGCGCCACCGGCGTCGTTCACTGAGCGCCGTTCCAGTTTTGCGACGCTCCCGAAACAGTCTCGCTTGCTCGACACCGGGAATCGGGGTACCTGTGCGTGGCTCAATACCTCCTCTTTCCAACGATATGTGTAATTTATATTTCCGGGTGGCTTTTGCGCACCCGCAAACACATAAATTACACATAAATATTGTCCAGAATACACTTATTATTACTTACATCAATGAATCTTGATAAACTCTGAACATAAAAAAAAGAATCACCGCGCTATCACATCTAAGTCGTGAGCTACACTGAATGGAAATGAGCGAGAGCGCCAGTTTTGGCCGATCTGTGTTCCCCTTCTCGCCAACCCACTCGCCAGTAACAAAAAATCAAAGTCGTATCAGTGAGGTAACCATGTAACTTATAAAATGTCACTGCATTTACGTCTCTGAGAGTAATAGTTAGGGAGTTATTAAGGCAGGACGATATAGACCTTTTCGTTTCGTAAAAAAAAATTCTGTTCCCGTATGTTTCGGTATGATTTTAAAGACGTTTCAGGTCAAAATATTATTCTAAACCTATAAACGTTTTCTTTACGAACTACTAATATTTTTTTAAGGATTAAAAATATTTTTGTCGAAAACTCTCATGGAGATGCAGTTTTCGTATTCTTATTTACCTATTTAAAAAAATTCAATCAAGAACATGTAAAACCAGAACTTTTCCACCATAGTATTTTTACTAAGATTATTTTTCAGAATAGTTTTTTATCGTTTCAGCAAAATTCAGGGGAAATGTTTTCGATAGCCGTAAACGCTCCGAAATTGAGCGCTTCCTCCAGACCATAATTATAAGAAAATGCTTTCTTTATTTTACCAGCCGAACACTGCTAAAATTATTTCCATTCTTACTTCTCGGATGATAATATATATAAATAACAATAGATAAAGGAGATACAAACAAGAGTCCAACCAGTTGATCAAAAAGTCAGTTTAACTCGCTTAACTTCTTAATGGTTGTATTGAAAAACTAAAGTTTATTTTTAGCGCTTACTATTTCATAAAAAAATACCTATTTACCCAATATAGAATCTCCCCGATTTTTGAGATTACTACAAGGAGGAGTTCAAAAATTAGTTTTATAAACACAAAAAAACAAACTTTTAAAAATCTATCAATACAGAAAAAATGGAGCAAACCGGAGTTCAATAAGTTTTGTCGTTTAAAAATGGTGGTCGTCTGATGTAACACTATTTACTACAGTCTTAAAGAAAGAAGTAAAAAGGACATTATAAATGTTCCCAGTATTTTTTAGACTAATCATCCGATATTAAAAAAAAAATTGCTGTAAAACATTCATAACTAAATTCGGGTTGTAATTACTGATGAGACTAAAATCAGCTGCTAACACCAAACCATATGTAGTATATATATATATATATATATATAATAATAACTAAACTCTATTCTTTGGTTAGACAAATATAAAAAAAACTAAATAAGTTAGACAATTATACAAATTTAAAGAAGATTTTTTAATGCAATTCATTAGGTCAACAACCAAACAAACAAAATAACAAAAACAAAAGCCGAAAACCTCGACGTTTCGTCCAAGATGTAGGACTTTATCAAGACAAACCACAAATGACAAAAAACAACATCAGCAAACACTTATATACCCTCGAACACCTAATCTAATAAAAATCAAAACCCCACTAATAAAAATGTTATCATTTTCATAGATACTTCCACCACCTTTCCAATGATAACATTAAGTTACAACCCAAACAAAAAATACTAATCCTAAATTAAATTAATAAACCTAAACAACACAAAAAAACAACTAAAAACAACAAAAACCAATAATACACAACCCATTTTATCATTAGAAGCATTAAACATTAGCATATATATACTTAAATCAGATATGTCCGTTCATTATTTGTAGAATTCATATCCTTTTAATATGGCTCATCTCCAATATATTTCTTTTTACGAAATTAAGTTCCCTTTCTAAAATTTTTACGTTTTTCAAAAACGAATTCAAAATCAAATTTATGTTTTTTGGCTTTTTCATGCTTATTCAATGCAGTAATTTCATTTTTCCTATATTTATGTGCCTCAATTCTTTTTTTTAAATATTGAGATGTTTGTCCAATATAACATGCTGAATAACCATTACATGGTACATTGTACACAACATTAGACCGAAAATTTTGCTTCTTTGTTGGCGCCTTTAATTTAAAAAAAAATGTTACCAATCGTATTGTACCTACTATGAGCCACCATCATCTATTTTTAAAAACTTTTTGAATATTTTCATACAAATCAGGAACATATGGAAGCGCCAAATATTCTTTTTCAAATTCTCTTTTTTTATATGAAAACGTATGACTTACATTAGAAAATTTTCTATTAATTTGGATAAGTTTCTAACTTATTTAGTTTATATATATATATATATATATATATATATATATATATATATATATATATATATATAATTAAAAACTAAAGAATTAACTGAATTAAAACCTAAGGAAATAATTTTACAAATTAATAATCTATATTAATTTGTACATAAAAATATAATACATATAATATAGTACATAAAAAAATAATTGTCCCATATTAGTTGTTCCTACACCATTCATCCTAGTCGGATGAAACTTTGGTGAGTTGTTGCGCACGCCCGCGAAGGTTTCTGAATTAGTTTGGACCCGCTAGGTGTCCTGGGATTGAGGTATTTCGAATAATTTTATTTATAGACCGATTTGGCCCACATTCAGGATAAATGTTAGTTACGTGAAAAGAAATAGTTTTGCAAAAATTATACCCGCTAGATAGCGCCTGTGTCAAGATATTATCCTATACTAGATCACGTTTGTACATGTCTAAACACGTCTGAATCTGCACAACAGTAGCAACGCTACTCTTTGAGTTAGCTCATTTGGTTCCATCATATTTACAACGCTCTAGAAGTTTTTACTTGACAATGGAAAAATGGACGAAAAAACGTTTTAAAATATTTAAAAAAATTAAAATTACAAAAACTGTGAGTGATAAAGAAATTCCGAATACATATTTTAAAACAGGATAAAACTGCATTAGGACACCTATTTGTACTCTTGAAACAAAAATCATGTTGATCAGTGTAATTTTTTAACTTTTTCTTTATTTAAAAAAATTATTTTAGAAGATTTTTTAAGTTAGTTATCAGCCGATTTTAGTTGTGCGTGTCGTTTTAACATCAGATGATTATCAAAACGTCTCAAAAAATGTTGGAAACCTCAGCTAGTTGGCTAACAACTTTAGTTTTCCTTTTTTATTAATTACTATAAATAGTTTTGCTTAAAGTTTTTACCGGCACCACTTTTAAAAGGATGAATTTATCAAGCACTATTTTGAACCATTTTTCATTCTTTAATTAAGCTTAGAAAATATGTGCAACGCACTCTAAGTTTATATTTAACATTCTTAAATAACCCTCTTACAGTTTGTTTGCAACGGTGAGATCAGATATTGCGCAAAATGATAGTTACTATGACTTTAATAAGCGCTCTAAAAATTAAAAAAATTTCCACTTCAACTGTATATTTAAATCCTGAATTTTTAACATTAAAGAATGTGAGTACATTTAATTTTTTTAAATAATAAAATAATGTAGAAATAATAAAGTTAAATCCTTCAACCTTTTCTTACTTTTATTTTCATTAGTTTCTATATTTTTCAGCACTTGGGTCACCGTGTTCAAAAAAAATCGGATCATTTATCTTAAATATAAAGTAGATTAGGGTAACCCATTACAATCTCTGTATGAAATTATTTCTTAATAAAAAATAAATAACTATTATTTAGTAAGGTAACTGCTTGTTATATTATTATTATAGGTAAATCAAGTCAACCCGGCCCTAAAAAAAATTGTTATAAACAAAATTTAACTTCCTAAATTGGTTATATACTAGTAAAAATGAACAGTTACTAAATATACAATACGAACAACAAAAGCGGGTAGCATATATATTTATAGTTCGTCTACACGGCGATCTCCTGATTACCACTAGGGGTATTACGAGAAAAGAAACTACGGTTCAAAGGGAAGAGAAATGGGATTACGTAGTAGGAAGAGGGTGGAAATGGATTCAAAATGCAGATTAAAATAATGCAGAGGGTGGGATAAGGTGATGGGAGATATTAGAGGGTGTATATGTTAGGGTAGTTTTGGTTGTTTGTATGGTAGGGAGGGGTAGTTTTCTTCACCTGAGTCACGACATGTAAAAAGATATCTTTTCCCCTTCAGGCTTATGACGCCTTCAAAACAGTGAATATAATGCTACTTATATTGAATATATAATAAATGATACATGGTTATTTAGTTATAACCTAAAAAAAAAAATCACATTGTCTTTTACTATAGACGCGCTTTGATTTTCATAAAACTTTCGTTCGAATCAGTAACGAGAAACTAGATTAGATTGGTAATAGATTTACAATTTAAAAATCTGAGATTTTGTATTTATACATATATTTTACAAGTTTTAATTATAAGCAAGTAAATGAAAGCTATCCTAACAGTTTTTGAAATACAACAGCAAACGCAAAACCTCTTTTTTCAAGAAATCGTAGAACACAAAAAGTAAAAATCTGAAACCAGATATGTATTTCAACATTTGCACAACTCAAGTGACAATCTAATTTAGCATTGTAGTTTATAAAAACTTTGTTTAGATAAAACATTATAAAAATGTTTGTTTAAATAAAATAAGATTTAACTTTTTTTTTTTTAAATCTGAAATATTCTACAACGCAACAGTAAAATTTAAATGTTGCTAGCATATAAATATAGAATGGAAAAAGTCCTTAACAAATAAAGGAAAATATTAGGTCTGAGGTGCAAAGATAATAAAAATATTTGAGGTCAATGAAGAGCTTTAAAGGAAATTTGAAAACATTACAAACAAACTCGATACGAAAAAAAAATTAACTTCTTTGTACATTTAAAAAGAATGACTGAAAAGCAACTGACCAAGAAGATAATACTTAACTATTTTCCGAAATTTAACAGCAAACTTAATCAGTTTAGAGAAGTGTATAAAATAAAGTGTATAAGTGAATAAAATCTAAAAGAACTAAATGTAAAGGAATAGGAAATATATTATAGAGAATTGTTTGGAAAAAATATATAAAATATGTAGTGTTCAGGTAAACCAAGAACAAAAAGAGGAAAAAATAAAACAGAAGAACAAAAACATACTCAAAGTGAAAAAAAAAAAAATAGATAAAATATCAAAACCAAAAAACAAAATTCAAAGTGAAGTTGTTTAACGTAGTCCATAGAAAAACCAAAGTGAAAAAAAATCTGAAACTAACATTTATTTTAAACGACATATAATTATCGTTTAAAGATAAAAAGAATTTTAAAACTAAAACTACAAACTATAGTACTCTGTTAGCAATTATGATGATTGCTTAACAACCAAAATGCGCGTCCAATTTTACAATTTGTAATCAATTCTGAAAAGCATTTCTCTTTGTAATTTTTTTTTAATTTGTATTCGATTTTTTTTTTTGTTTAAACCTTGAAGTCATTTTCTAGATTTGAATCAGTTTGCATTCCGCCAGAATGGCCATATTAATTTTTTTGATATTTGTAGGATAAATATATTTAAAAAATTTGGTTGACATAAATTTAAATATTAATTAAAATTATTTACCGTGAACTGGCCTCCACCTGATATATATAAATCATGTTTTTTAAAATGAATATTTTGAGTAGGAAAGTGATAAGGTGTTATTAATCACCAATTCTTTCTTTCATTATTTTTTTCGATTGATTTATTGGATATCGTATCGTTTTCCATATATCTATTGCAACTTTCTTAATTCGAGGTCAATAGCTACGTCCCTGGTTCGTGTAATGATTATACCTGTATTTTATTAAAAAAAAGTTCAAATAAGATAGTGGCAAACGAGAGTTATTGCTAAATATAGGTCTATTAATTTATCGATAATAATATATTCCAAAAGATGCTAAATGGCAGTTAACTTTGATCGCTTATATCTTCGGAAATGATTAAGGAATCGAAACTTTTTTCTTCCTTGTACGAAATAAAGGTAGTATCGTGATCGCGAAGAATCTCGGTTTTCAGATTTCAACGGAAATATCCATTTTGACCATCCCTGAATCCATTTTGACTAGTTTTGAAGTGACGTCTGTACGTACTATGTATGTAGAATAACTCAAATATGACTAGCCGTAGGATGTTGAAATTTTTGATTTAGGACTGTTGTAACAACTAATTGTGCACCTCCCTTTTTGACTGCAATCGACTGGACCAAAAGTGTTCAAGAAAAGCTTAAATCCAAAAAACAAAATTGGATTTTGGACTTTTTCTTAACTGCAGTAGTAAGTCTTCTTTGAGAGATTTTCAACGATCATAAATGGTACTTATTTTCATTGGTTCCAGAGTTATAGCCAAATGAAACTTTAGTTAATAAAATATTTGGATCTTATAAGTGTATGGCATATCGGTTCGAACCAGAATTCATCTCCTTTTCTTTTTTTTCTGTTTTTTTTTTTTTTTTAATTTAAATGTATTTATTTATTAATAATTATTAACCTCTGACTGTAAAAAAAAGTTTTACAATAATAACAGTTATTATAAAAGTTATTCAATAATAACAGTAAAAAAATTATTAAACAATTTCAGAAATTATTAATGAAATAAAATTTTATTTTCTTCTCATAAAAATAAAAACAATATGTGTATTTTGTCCACATGAATTGCAAAATTATTGTCAGACCGATTTTGTTGAAATTTAGCGTGTTGCTTAATCATATCAAAAAGTTGATTGAGGCAAAATCAGAACGTCCTACGTATAAGTAGTACTCGAAAAAATTCCCAAAAAATGTGGGATTTTTTCATTTTTTTAGTTATTGCTATTTTTGCATCCATAATAACGTATTTTTTGATTTTCAACCGATGATATTGTGATTAAAATTTAGTAACATTTTTTTTTTCTCTCTTGATCGTTTCTCTAAAATGAACAGTTATCTAGGAAAATAGGAGGAAAAACACGGATATTTTTGCAATTTTTTTACATTTTGTTTAATAAAAATTTAAGCACACCTCTTTTTCAACTGGCGCGTAACGAAATAATCATTTCTGATGATATTCCAGAGGCATTAAAGCAAAAATTAGCGATCATGAAAAAAAGGCTTATCCAAAACAGATATCGCGTTGACTATTATGGTTATAAATTTTTTTAAATATTTATTGGATTAATATAACTTTGTCCTGCATTATGTGTAATGCCTACAAAAAACATAAAAATGCGTGATAATGGGACACCGTACGTAATATTTGTGGAACAATATCTATGTATATTTCTTGCTCATGACTTCACTCACCTGGATTTGTTTAGAATAAGTGTTTTTACGGTAAACACTCATACAATTGTTCTTTTATGTGAGTAGAAAACATTATAAAAAATCTATTTGAATACTATATTAGCGATTGTAAGAAGTATATTCGTGGAATAAACACCGACTTTCATTGGTCACAACCGGTTACACTGGACGACAGGAAACGTCTTGAAGAATATAATCATTACACTGATTGACAAGATTTTTATAACATTACTGATAACGCTCTTTTTGCGTTTCATTTTACTAGTTAATAAAATATCTATTCACAGAAATGTCCTGCCATGTCCCATTTCCGAGAACACCTGTTAACCTGTTTTGAATTACCTGGAATTGTTTATATCTGGCTTTAATGGGCATTCTCATCGTATTCTACGATCCTTTTAAGATTCTGTTATGTTTCTTTAAAGGTTAATTTGATTCTATTTTGCGTACAGTCAAGTCCCTTTTAGTGATTTTGTTATATTTTTTATAAAATAAATGTTAAGCTCTAGTCATTGATGTTACAAAAATCCAACAGATAAGTTTTGCTATTGTGCATATGAAAGATTTACTTTAACTAGATCAATATCAGGAAGTCAAAAAAGCTTTTTTTTTGTATAAGTTAACATAAATAAAAACAAAATATTGATACAATTTAATTAATAACCTAAAACACCAATTATAAAATACAAACAAGAACAAGAAAAGTTGCAATGCCCATTTAAGTGAAAACTTGTGTGTGGGCTAATTCCTGTATACAAAATTAAAAAAAAAAAACAGTAAAAGTGAATGACCATAAATAAATAAACCATATGACAAACATATTATTCAAACATGAATCAAATACGAACTATAATTATGTAACTAAGAAATAATGAATAATCAAGAACAAGATATATAAATCATATAATATATAAAATAATGCATAAAAAAATGTATAAGTAATGTGATGTTAAGTAATAAAGTAATTAAAAATTGCAAATCAACTTAAATAATCTAATACATTTAAGACGATATTTAAGAAACCATGCAATAAAAAAAAAAAAAAACGTTAGGAAGTATCAATTAACTTCCAAATATTTTTGTTTATGAGTTGAGAACAAAAATTTCTCCCGTTTTCCTCTCCAAGCCACAATTTCAAACATTTCTTGAAGACATAATATTTAGAACAAGATTTTAGAAAGGCAGGAAGAACTTCGATAAATTTCCCGAAGATATAGTCAGCATGTCGCTGATCAATTCTATTGTGCCGGAAAATTGATCTAATACTATTTCTAAGGTCATATGATTAGTTATTTTTAAATAAGTATGAAATCGAGGATTCTTTTTGTAAAAGAAAGTTAAAATATTATAAATAAACAACTGTCTACAGCTTACCTTTTATATTTTAAGTGCCAAATTGGAGATCAAGATAAATTTTTTGGCCTTCATGTTTGCAATCTAAATTTTCACTTAAATCTAGTGCAGTAGATGCACGGGAAGAAAAATTCTATGCCGCTTTCCTTTCCTATGATGTAGAACGAATCTTCTGACAATTTAAGCGATTGCTACTGCTACATTATTAAAACAGAGAGGTATTCAAAAAAGCAAAGGAGCAAAACTGAATATCCAAATTTGCCTCAGTACTAAGAAATTATTAAACATTAGCAAGGAAATTTCTTCACAGCCAGGAGTTATGGGTGCCGATTGAGCCTTTAAAGTTGGACAACGCCATGCTTCCTGATGATTCTTACTCTTCATCAAGATTTGTTTCATAACTTCCTGAGATCACTAGTAGTGACTACGTTTTTACCGACCACCAGCGAGCCTTGTTTAATAACTCAAAACGAATTAAATGATTTGTTACATGACCTGAGTTTGTCAAAACAAAAAGCTGAAATTCTTGGCTCCAGACAGACATCAACAGTGGAACCTGTCAGATAAAAACACAAAGTGTTTCGCTTGACCGAAAACGGAATATATCATTATCAAGTTTTTATGAAATGGAAGGATAGCTATGAGTCTGTTATGTTATTAATTGTTTAATGAATGAACTTAATATGGAACATATTCCTTCCGAGTTGCATATTTTCATAAATTCATCTAAATACTGCTTCAAAAGCAGTTTTGCTTCCTAATGGATACAAAAAAATTCCTTTAGCTCAATCATTGACAATGAAAGGAAACTTAGCTACCACATACTAAATGAAGTTAAATACGAACAGTATCAGTGGAAATTTGTAGATATTGGAAAAAGATAGGTATAACGCTAGAGCTTTAACGGGGTTTTATAAAGTATTGTTGGTTTTTATGCCTGTATGACAGTCGGGCAACATAAGAACATTTTCAAACTCATAGAAATTCTTTTAACCAGTTTCTTTAAATATAAAATATGTTCCCTTCGTTGATCCAAAAAAAGAATGCTTCTCCCGCCTCTCCATATTAAGTTTGGACTAATGAAAAACTTTGCTAAAGTTATGAACAAAGTAGGTAATGGTCTGAAGTATTTAAAGAAGAACTATTTTCCCAGTTAAGTGATGCAAAATTAAAAGAAATCATGTTTATTGGATCTCAAATAAAAAAGCTTTTAAGCGATCCACTTTTAAAAGAAAAATTAAATGACAAAGAATTGGCAGCTTGAAATTGTTTTGTAAGTGTTGAAAAGAGATTTATGGGTGGTAAGAAAGATAAAAACTATAAAATCCTTATAGATGAACTTTTAAAAGAATATGAATTTCTAAAATGTCCATGTCCTTAAAAATGTATTTTTTGCGGAAAATTTGGGTGTAGGACGTGACGAACAAAAAGAGAGATTTCACCAGGCCATAAGAACAATGGAAACACGATATCCGGGACGCTGGAACCCATCTATGAGGAGCGACAACTACTGGTTTTTAAAAAGAGAAGATTTTACTGAACACAAGAGAAAAAAGTGAAATATTTCGTCACTATACAGTACCTTCATGTACCATTTTATATTTTTTATTAGACATGGTCCTTAATAAAACATATTTGATTAGATTTAACATGATTTAGATGTAAATATATATTTTTTATTCAGTATACATAAATTGAAAGTATATCTCGCCTACTGTTTCTGACGTGAAACGTCTTTACCATCACACCGAAACAAACGGGTACCGTTTGTCTATATCGTCCTGCCTTAATTACTCTCTAACTATTAATCATAAATGCGGTGTCATTTTGTAACTTACATGATCAGCTCGCCGATACGACTTTTGAGTTTGCGTCACTGGCGAGCGGGTTGGCGGGAAAGGGACATAACGCAGATCGGCCAAAACTGGGGCTCTCGCTCATTTCCGTTCACTGTAGCTCACGACTTAGACGTGATAGCGGGATAATTCGTGTGTTTATGTTTAGAGTTTGTCGAGATAGATAGACTTAAGTAATAATAAGTGTATTTTTGGACAATATTTTATTGTATGAATACGCGCGCGCGTGCGCGTATTACACAATTTTAAGTGATCTATATAAATATATATATAAAATGATCTGTATAAACAAAAACATAAACTTTTTGGTGTGTGTGTGTGTGTGTGTGTGTGTGTGTGTGTGTGTATACATATATATATATATATATATACATATATGCATACGAGTATATGTATAAACAAAAATAAAATACCTCTGACCTTCTGTTTTTATCAACATTATTGTACAGTATTATAGATAAAATAACATCTAATTTTGCTGTGGTGTTTTTGTTAAACTGTATAGCACTATTTTTTGCTGAATTAATGGTTAGAAAGTACAGTAAATTGGTTGACGAATGACAAAGGTTTTTATGTTTAATTACGTCATTTGTGAGCACGCGCTTCATTACATACAAATAATATATTAGTATATACATACACATACACACACACACACACACACACACACACACACACACACACACACACACACACACACACACACACACACACACACACACACACACACACACACACACACACACACACACACACACACACACACACACACACACACACACACACACACACACACAAATATATATGTATATATATCACATTATAATTAAAGTATGTTGTATATCAACATTAACTATTAACATCAGAAAATTTCAACATTTCAAGATTAATATAGTATTATATTGTAGAGCTGATAATCCCGTATCCAATTTCCGTTTAATAAATTATTTTTTTTCATTATCATATAAAATGATACACCGTAATGCATATTTAAAATTCGATTCCATGCAAATTTTAAATATAACATCTTTGTACTCAACACTATAAAAAATATTAAATGAAAAACAACGCAAAAGAGAAAAAAAGATTTCCTGGATATTAATAGTAAACAATTTATTACAAAAATAAAACTAATTTCAATTTCATATACACATTTTTAAATTATTACATTCCTTCCATTTATTATTGGCATAACAATTGTTATTATTACTAATAATAATTTTAATTTTTTGTTTTTAATTGAAACAAATTGTGATTAGATATAAAGGGAAGATCTATTTTGAATTTGCTATTTCATTATTTTTTAATCATTTTTCATAATTACTTGTAGATTAAAACATTGTTAAAAGTTTAGTCTACAAAACAAAATTAGCAATATAAAAAGTTATGATCGATTTTAAGTAGCCAATTTAAATGCACAACTGTAAAAAAAAAATTGCTGGAAAATATTTATTTCAATTTTTTCTTCCAAGTGAAAAATTATTGTAAAAAAAGTAAACAGAAAACATTTTCTAAAGAAATAGGCTTATTTGCTATTTTATCCTGACTTTCGGATAATTTGAGATGTGATTAAAGATGGTAGAAAAAGTAAACGGGTAAAATTTTGAAGACTACCAACAATTTTGAATACGATCAATAATTATTTTAAGAATAGAAATACATTACATACTCCTTGAAGTTCACTAAGAAGTTCACCGGTCTTTTTCTAAAATGAGTCAATGTAGTTAATTTATTGCACTGTGCCCTTATTGCAATTGTTGCCACAGAGGAAGAATTTAACCTAACTGACTCCTGGAGTCAAGAATGGACCCCAAAGCAGAATAACCAAATCCCATGTATCACTCAAAAACCGCCGGGATTTGACTTGCCACGTAAGTCATGGTCAACGCTAAACAGAATAACTCAGCATCGTAGGTGCGCCTATTTCCTGTATAAATGGGGTAAAACACCGACGCCCCTTTGCGAGTGTGGTGAAAATCAAACTGTTAAACTCATCACAGAAGTTTGCCCTAGGACAGCTTATGAAGGGAATCCTGAAGATTTTCTGATGGCGACTCCAGAATCAATAACTTATATTAATTTGTTAGATTATTTGTATAATTTTTGACTGTAATTGGTGTTGTGTCTTGGTGCCATACGCAAAATAAATAAATCCATTGTTCCTTAAAAGTAAAGGATACATTGATTTACTGTTTTACACCGCTTCTTCTAGTTTTTCATAGAACTATTTAACGCGGCTGTGTTACAAGAATCAATTAATATTCTTTTATTTGAAAGTTACGATATAAACTGCACGGTCAGTCTCTTACGTGAGCAGAATAAAGATATCTTTTGTAGGAATGAATATTACTTGTAGTTAAAAGAACTTAATGTGTAAAAATGCAGTACTGTATTTTAGTTCAGTGGCGACTCGCGTGTAGGCACTGTGAAACTGCAGCACCCCCTATTTTCACTTTAAATTATCGATAACAATTAATATAATGTGTACTTTTTTTCTTTAATTCTTTCTTTGCACTTATACAATATATAATCAATCCTTCAGCTTATTGTCAGTAGCCATCCCCCATTTTATGAAAAAGATACAAAAATCTTTTTATGCAACAGTGCGCTTCAAAGTTCCAGCGGCGTGGTGTTTAGCTGTTGTACGCATGCGCACATAGGAAGCTGCACGCGAGGCTGCGTGGGAGAGAGAGCACTGTCGCTCCTGCAGTACCGACCTCGGCGTACAGGTGGAAGATAGTTTTTATTTTAATCCGCGTGTATATAGAACGTTCCTTGTTCGTTTTCTTTCCTAGTTTAGTCGGTGGAAGGAATATGAACGCGGTTTAATTGTGCTTTCAGTAATGATCAAAAAATGGCGGAAACCAAGGGCTCTTTGATCGCCAAATCTGTCCAAAAACATGCTAGAAGGGCGAAAGCGAATGTAATTATTTAAAACGAACTATGTATTTGTTTCTGTATATATAGAAATTTAAATTAAGCACCGTTGGGCTATAGTAGTTTTAAGCGGACATTTTATTAAGTTATTATTTAATAATACCAAAAAAATGTTATCTGTATTGATATTTTATTATTTATTCGGTTAAAAAGAATACAGTTTTCAAGCAGGATATGCTTAAAAATCGTGTACATATTCTTAAATGTGATAAAATGTAGAATTCGATTATTATCCTGCTATTCTATTTGATTTCAATTTTCGTTTCTTTTATTTTACAGAAAACTTTAATCTTGACCTTCAAAAGGCTTAGAAAAACATTTTCTGGAGCAGCATCCACACTAATTTTAGCTACAAGCTACCACTGTTTTAGCTTAATAAAGATGAAATCAATTTCAAATCTTTCCCTAACAAATCTTTTATATTATACCTATGAATAGTCATGACTTCTTTAAAAGAGAGACTTGTTACCAATATTAGGTCAACAGTCAATAAGGTATTTAAGAACTCTTACATATATAAAAGCATTGATGAAGTTGAAAGGAGCGATTTAAAATTTAAATAGACATTAATAAGTAACATTTTATAAGTGTCTTTTAAGAAATATCTTCTTATTTAAAATATGGAAAAATTATAAAATTCACTGTGGATTAATTTATTAAACCGGCAAAAGTTTTAATAATTACCATGCAATCTAAAAACCGCTAATAACCACAGCACTAATACATGCAAACACAGTAAAACCCCCTCCCCACGTGATAATATTTTTGACTATTTAAAAAATGATTACGTAAAATTAATTAGTTTAATCTCTACAATCTAATAAATATTAAAAACTAATTAACTCCTACACCTATAACGCCTCGCTTAGAAAAAAGCCAATAGTTTGGTAAAATACCACAGGATTTATTTCTACGATTGACTGTACGTTTCCGTATGTCTGAAAAAGAAATTCTCCGTCCGTATCCGTAAGAACTTTCACTTAATAAAGGAATACTACGTAGTTGCGTCCCTTTATGGCTACTCCTTATTCTAATTTCAACTACATCCATTCGAGAAATGAGTGTAGTCTTAACTTATTTAAAATGCTCAGATAACGAGCAGAATGGGGATGGATTGCTAAACCGGAGACTGGCTTCTTGCTACGTACATCGCGTATATATTGGTGTACTATCTCTTCCGTTGTACTATTAGCAGTGCCAACGTAACTTCCAATATCCTAGAGAAAACAACTGGGCTTTTATGTGTTTACGCCTTCTAAACTTTGATAAACAATTTGACAATTAAAACCCTAACAAGGAATGATGGTCTGAAAAGAAGATTCAAGATCCATCACGGTTATTAAAGTACGAATACTTCAACCTAATCTCCAAATATTAATCTCCTTCTCGTACGACAGCAGCTGTATTTTCTCTAGCTCTTTACGGAATAGGTAAGATTTTTAAAATTTTACAAACTTAAAAATATTTACTACAAAAAATGATATGTTAAATGTCGATAAGTTTAAAAAGCTGAAAGTTTTAACTTAATGATATTCACATGTTTAGAGATCACTTTTTTATATTTAAAATATTTTCCATTATTAATTGTGTTTTTATGAATTAAAAAATCACTACGTGTAAGATAAACCTTTACAAGGACTCGAATTTTACAACTCTAGACTACGAAAATCGCTGATTTATGATGACGAGATTAACCACTAGACCAACCCCGGCGGGTTACATTCTCACAAGAATAAATAATTGATACATAAATAACGTCAGGGATTGCTACTCCATAGAAACAAACGAACTGTATTCAGGATTTATCTGGATGAATCAAAGGAAATCGTCACAGAATACAGTAATATACAGAGCAGCATCCGAGAATACACAATTAATATACGATAAAAAAGCTGACAACACAGTTATAGTTAAGTTCTGCAACTGTGGGTTGTTTCTGAAGCACGGCTTACACACAGATACACACATAACTTAATTTAAAATATTTATCTTTTTATTTAAATATATTCTTTCGTTTATTTAATTCAATGATTCTAACTAAAACGCGCCCGGATGACATATTTAATTGGCGCGGGTGTGACAATACTAGCGGCGACGGTCGGCACTAACTAAACTAATGTAATTGCACAACAAATTTCGCTTATACGGTCGACAGATTGGTGTAGGTTCAAGGTTTAACGCATCAGGTACCGAGTGGACCGGGCGATCGATTTCGAGACTGGGTCTCGAAATCGAGTTACCTATTTTATACTTTAAATATTATTCATTCAATTCTACCGCTTATCTGTGACGTCACAACATTGCAGATGACTACAATAGCATTTTTTGTGGTGGGGGTGCGGATTTTGCAAAAAAAAAATTTTTTTCAAATATTGTTAATTTTTTATGTTTAAAAAATGTGCCAAAGAAAAATATGACCTTAATTAGGCGAAATCACGAGATACTGAGGATGACGTTACTCTACACCTTTACCCCCTTGACCTTTTAAGTTGAAAATTTAACGGCATCAATGCGCCATGCATAGAAGTAATCTGATCACATTTGGTCAAAATCAGTCCAGTAGTTCTGGAGGTATAAGGTAATTTAGAGAGCGACTACGAAAAAACACACACACACACCACACGTACATATGAACACCCGGTTATTTGGTTTTTTGTGTTCCTTAGGTGTCATAAGTCAAGATCCTGTGAAACCCGCTTATGCCCAAATTGGACCGATTACAATACTCCTCCTTAGAGAGCTACACCTCTGCTATAACGCTAACTAGACGGGAAAGAAAAAATTATGAGGAAGAAATAAATTTTTACTGGGAATAGAAAGATCAAACATTATTGTTGTTATAAGAGAAATTACTCCCTTATAGTCGTCATTTCCTTTATTTACATTAACAAAAACAAAATAATATAAGTGATGTAGCAATTTGTAACGTAATAATAACAATAACAACATGGTAATGGTACACATATTATTTTTAATCAGCATTTAACCTGAAAACATAATAATAATAATAATAATAATGACAACAATAAGTAACAACTTTATAGTTTAGCTAAAAAAACCAATATAAAAACGGTTACAACAAAAATAAATTGTCATTAAAAAGATTACATTGTTAATTGACATATTAATAAAGATTAGACTCCTGACAATTATTATTATTATTGTTATAGAATTTACAATAAAAATAATAAAACCCGTTTTTAAAATTGGTTTAATAGATGGAACAAAAAAAGGTACTTTTACGAGCCCAGTGAAAATTTCATCATGCTAAAAAATTCATTGATACGATGTAATAGAAGAAAAGGGTAGAAAATAGTATCAGAAACCGAATGGAATGAGAATTTCTTAGTTGAAAAGACTTTAACCTCTGAAACAGGCCCGGCTATTACGCGGGTAGGCTTCAATTTCTGGGAATTGCGGCCGGGATAGGGGCGCACCGTTTCGAATTCCAATCAGTAAAGAAGTGAGTGAACTAGATAGAGCGGCGGTACCCACCTCTTGCAGTACCTCAGTCGTACTGCCGTGTCGGTGGGGCGCATTCCACAGCTGATAGCGAAGTACTTCTTTTCCTATCTAAAAAACACCCCCAATTCCCTTCTATACTACACGGTGCTCCCCTCCTCACACTACTTACTATCAACTTCCTGTTTTCGCAACCTACTTTTTTTCCATTTACACTTTTACAAAACTGATGGAATCAAAGCACGTATTAACACTATTCTGTATGGAAAATGTACAACTAAATAAAAAATAAAACACGTATCCGTAAATGCGAATAAACAAACATCAAATTAGATTTTTTTCAATTTTTGAAAAAACAACCCACAATAAACCGCTGTTTGTACATCATTACACGACGAAATAACTAAACAATAATTATAAATTTTATTCAGCTACTTTCCATTATATTAATTTAGACGTTGTAATAAATAAAATGTATGATGATAATTATTTTTAATAATTAAAAAATATTCCTTTCTCTGATAATAAATTTCAAATTATTTTTCAGAAAAAAATAATCCTACAGAACATTATTTGTGATATAATCAAAAATATACAGACTGTTAGGAAGTTTAATGTTGTATAAATCTTTATTTCAAATACTCATTAATATTTAATTATTTCTGAAGAAACAGGAGCGCAAATTATAATAGTTTACTAACGAATGAAAGTACCATTTAAGTTACGAACTCTCATAACTCGGTCAATTTTGGTCGGACAGAGTAGAACAAAAAAGCAAATGATCATGAATTAAAACTCCTAAAACTTTTATATGTAAAAGTTTCATTCTGAGGCTTTCTCAAAACGTTATTTATACAAGATGAACACAAAAAAGAAATGCGTATATGTGTACATATGTATCTATTTACAATTGGATAATACTTCAAAAAACTGTAGCTGGATCACTTTTAATTGTAGAAAGTTTTTTCAAAAATGTTATTTTTTAGGAATTTCATATGATTTTCAGAAAAAGAGTTCATGGATATCCTAGAATATATAATTTTTAAATTATTCACAATAACGATAATGCAGTATCGTTTGGACTAGTGTAACAGCAATATATATATATATAAGGTTGTAATAATTGAGGATATTATAATTACTTATATTTGGTCAAGTAGTAAAAAGATTTTCCGTATTTATTCATTTAATATTTTATTTATTATTAATATTTATATATTTAACAACTCGAAGACCGATTAACCTATTAACTACTTATATCAGCTCCTGCTACTTGTCGGAGAGATCTTAGTCCTTTCCCCCTATGAAGTAAATATTGTTAATTAATTCTTCATGGATTTCTCTTGTTATAAAAGATAAACGTATATAAAAATGTTATATAATCAATATACTCACTTTGCCTTTTAATTATGAACCATTAGTTAATCAGATATGTACCCTAAAAATATTCTATAGAAAGAGAAAAAAAAAAGGTGCAATATTCAAAATCTCAGTATGTACTGTCGCGTGTTTAGCAGCTCGATTAGGATATTGAGAGGTTGACAATTTAGAATGTTTATATAATTCGAGTTTATTGGTTTAAAATGGTCATAATTATAACCAGACAAATTAATAATAACAATGATGATAAATACAATAATGATAATAAGTGACAATTAATGAACACAAATATTTATATAGTAATTACAACCGCAATAATAATCAGGATAACAGTACTAATAATAATAGTAATAAACGATAATAATATTACATTCAATAATATTAAATCAAACAATTAATACATAATATAGTACATGTATAATACATAACGTAATCAACAAAGTATAACAATGAAAATATTACACATAAATTGTCAATAGTAAATAATAAATACAGATTACACACAGGACAGAGTTCAAAATAAATAATCGTTCAGAATTTATTCCAGGTAGATAAATATAAAACTAGAATTCAGACCCATTAAAAAAAGAAACCCTTTTTAACCACTATTCTTGTATTAACAAGCAATCGAATAGTGTTTATTTGCAAATATCTTTGCTATCTACCTCCAACAGTTTTTGAATGAAGTTTATTGCATTATTTCTTTGACATATACACCTGTAGTTTTAATGTAACTCACCGACAGTATTTCTGGTTTACTGGAATTACTCGTGGCGTCATCTTACTCGTATCGAACTGGATTCAAGACTCTCTTTCGCTGGACACACGTGTATATATATATATATATATATATATATATATATATATATATATATATATATATATATATACACATATATATATTCTAACATTCTAGAAAACCTTATCTCACGCTCGGTAATAATCTCTTTATGTCATTACTTTGTGTAACTTTCCTTATTTTGTCAATTTTCAAGCCTTCATCATTGTCATTTCCTATTCCTTTAATCTAAATTTCCTCGAATTGGGCCTTTTTCAAAATCTATCTCGATCCGTGAACCATATTTTTTCCATTACTGTAACCATATCTCTTCTCTAGTGCACTTACTCATCACCGTATTCATCGGTCTACACTTTGATCTTCTTTACCTTTTTCCTTTACATGCTTATCCGGTTTGTAATCTTTCCTCATCCATCCTTTCAATATGTCCATACAACCTAAGGTTTGATCTTCCGATTGACTCGACAAGACTTCTCTGTTTCAGTTCGTCTTTTAATCATAATGCTCCTTATCCTATCCCTTCTTGTCTTCTCTAACGTGCTTCTCTTGAATTTCATTTCTGCTGCCTATACTCGACCCTCCATCTTTCTGCCGCCTGTCCAGGTTTCTATCGCGTAGGTAAGAATTGGTTCAATGTTTTCTTTATCATAACACTGTTACATTGCAAAGGTATTTCCTTTTTCCAGGCCATACTTTGCATACTCTGATAAATTCCACTTACTTTTTGTACTTATTTCTTTAACCGTTCTCCCATCCTCACAAAAAATTGTTCCCAGATAGATAAATTCTTCTACCTTTTCTATTTTTCTACCATTCATAGTTATGTCCGTTGAAGTTCCCTTCTTTCTGTCTTGTTCCGATTTTAGTAATTACTCGAATAGTTTCATGCAAGTTCCTCATTATTTCGAGAATAATATCAAATTTAAACAAACACCTTCTTTCCTTACATATAGTGTTGAAATGATTATTCACGGTAATTAAGTTTTACAACTTTTGTTTTAAAATTACATTCATATGAATAAAAGAGGAACTAAAATTTTCAAATTTTGTATAAATCTTGAGGTCTTTACGAGATGGAGAAAATGAAATATATTTTATTTTAGTATAAAAATTACTATTAAAATATAAATAAGAAATACATTTAAAAAACATCACCTGCGCATTTATTTTTTGTACAATTAATACAAAATTTTTTACTATACTTATATGAAAATACAAAGTGCTGTTACAATACTACAAACGAATATAAACAGAATTTAAAAAAAAACGTTATTATTTAATTTAAAAAAAAAAATCACATATAGCTAAACTTCTTAATCCTTCTTAAATACAATTACAAAATATCAGGATATTAAATATTCGATCATAAATAATTAAATTTTTTATCTGAACATTAACCTGTAAAAATAATATAAAGCTTCACCAAAAGTAGATATATTAATTAATTAAAAGTTTTAAATCCACAGAGTACAATATTATAAAAGTATACAGAAAATGAAAATTAAAAAAAAAATAAATAAAAATCGACTAAAATCATCAACAAAATGAATCAATCATTAAATTATTATATAATTAATTAATCCTCCATTCGGTTACCTAATCATACGATATTTTAATCTCATTAAAATTACATATATATATCTCAAGCTATTTTATAAAAAATTCATGAGTTATTATAATCTTTATTCAATAAATAGTCAATGAATCATCAGGGGGTGATACTTATCAATAATTCTGTTATTCGCTTTGATGGATCACTCTCAATAAATTAGCGACATCATCATCAATCATAATAGTAAAGGAAGAAATTCATAACTTCTATTCCGATACACTGATTATTTATTTATACAAATATTTTATTTTTATCTACGTGAAGTAATATTTAAATAAATAATATTATTTAATTCATATTATCCTTTATTATTTATCAGTTAATTACACCGTAATTAAATGTAACATGAATATAATGACGGTGCCGGTTTCCGTGGTGCGATTGTTAGCGTCTCGGCCTTTCGACGGGAGGTCCCGTGTTCGAATCCCGGTCAGTTATCGAATTTTCACACGCTACAAAAATTGCCATTCATCTCATCCTCAGAAGCAATACCTAATGGTGATACCGAAGGTAAAAAACGAAAACGGGGGGAAACGAAGCTTAAATTTGATCAAGTACTATTGAAAATAACTGGCTTATATCAAAAGTAAGCACCTCCTAAACATGACAGATAATTTTCTATCCTGCGATCAGATATTGTTATCGACAAAAAAAAAAATTAAAGTAAAGATGAAAATATTGGTAATATTTACTACCTTAAGAATCAAATATTATTTATAAATTAAACTAATTATATATTTCGTACCAGTATGATCGATTTCAGTAACTTTGTGAAGAATATATTATACCTATCTAAGCCTAAGTAAAAAATTATGACAATTTCCGGGCTCAAAAATGATTAAGAATTGATTCTTACTGTTTACACAATTTTTTATTCAAATAATGAAAATTTTATATAGTAAAATCAATTTTAATGAACTTATTTTAAGGATAATTTGCTTCTAAGGAATATAAGAAAACGAATTCAAAGAAACGATATAAATTGACTAAAGTAAGGAATTTCTTAAGAAAGTCGAAAAAATTTTCTTGAATTTTCCAACAAACCCCTTTGAAAATCATATTAATATTCTGTTACATTAATAGTTTAATTTGTTTACATCCAAATTGTTGTACATAGCGTACCACAGGGACACTACTAGTTGTTTTGTTTACTCCATATATACAAAATAAAGAATTCCGTCCAAGTAATAAAATTATTTCATATCCTGATAAAGAATGTTAGCTTTTAATCTAAAGAACAAAACTCACTAAACTGTGATAAATTTAAAGGAATATTTAAAAAATTAATGAAAATAAACCAAACTAATATTAGTTGATTATTCGTCAGTAACCAAAGGATTAAAAAAAAGCGTTTCTCTACAATAAATACTGTGAAACAAATTACAGTCTTAGGTACGAATATGAATAATAATTATCCTAGTCAAAACACAATGGTGAAATGTGTTCTAGGATCTTTAAATATCTATTAGACCGGTGTAAAACGGTATAACGATACCAAATTTATTATTTACTTGTACTACCAGATGATCAAATGCTATTTCTAATAATTAGCCTATCCATATGTTGAGGTATGCTACCTTTGTGCAGTTGAACTAGGCGTTTTATTCCAAAACAAGACTCTAAGAATATTACTTAACAATAAATGAAGCAAAATTTGTAGAAATCTTTTTAAAAAAAATTATTTCATTTAAGATACTCTGACGTTGAAAAATCATACATACAAAAATAATAGTATAAGAATTCAGTAATTGGTTTCTACGAGTTTCCTAGAATAAACGTAGTTTAAAAACAGCCAGATTCATAAAGATGCCAAAGTTTTCAACAAATTATTTCTTCAAATTCGGCAGCTTACAGGTAGAGCTGTCAAAAAATCTTCTTTAATTAAGGAAGTACTCAATAGCGGAGCTCCAAAATGTTACAATTATTAATGTTTTTACTATTATTATATGTTTTCTGTACTTGTCTCTCTTTCTTGTAAATATATTAATTTTTAAATAAATTATAGTTTTTTCAATATTGCTATAATTACATTTAAATTTTGTACATTCTATGTATTGTACTAACTATGTATCAACCAATTTACCGTATAATAGTGCATTTAGTGTATAATAGTTTTATTGCTTTAAATAATTTTTAGTGGATTTCAAAATTGTTTCAAAACCGCTACTGCGCACGATGATGTTTATAAACGTATGTATATATAATACTTTTTCATCCGCTGTACCGGACGCAAATCCGAACCGACTTTGACGAAACTTGAAGGGGTGATATAAATCTATTGGGAATAGAAGACTGTTGATTTTGAAGTGAATCGGTTCACAGGAACCAATTCGCTAAAAACCCTGTAACAGCCTTTATTACATAAAATTATTCATCTACCAGTGAATACTACAATACTAAGTGGACAGTGATGAAGAATCACATTCGCAGATTAAGTTTTAATTCATCTATTCTATTCATTTTAGTTAGTTAAAGTAATAAAATCAGTTGAAAATATTTTATTGTAATTAATTAAATTCATTTTTTTAACTATATTCCGTACGTATTTTGTTACTAAATTTTTTTTTGTAATTGGAAATTTATCAAAGTTATACACCAAATTTATAAAATCGTAATTTTGAATTTTATCTAACTTTTCTCAAAAAAAGCAGACTCAGTTCTCAGAACCATTTAAAAAAATAATAATTTTCAACGGTTTTTGAAATTTTTATGGTGCGGTACACAGACTACCAGGAAAAGTCAAAACTGTAACGGGGAATATTACCCTTCACTACCAGACCGATTGACAGATGGATGCTATTTAGGCTAAACGTTCACATTCGTCCAAAAAGAGAGTGCCTTTTTGCTCGAAAATGCGGCTGCAAACACGTTTCGACTTGTTACTTGAAAACTCCATGACATACACTTCGGAGTGCTTCTACATGTGCTGTATTCTCCGGATTTTAGTCCCAGCGAGAACTTCCTCTTCCCAAGCCTGAAGAAATGGTTCGTTGGACTAAGGTTTTCGTCAAATTATGAGTTCAAAAATGAAACAATCACTTATTTTACAAAGATAGACAAATAACATTAAACTGAGAGTACCGGTTTGTTTGACATTTCTGCCGCCACTACCCCATTTGGTTGTCCTAAAGGAAACGACCAAATGTCTGTGCCACAAACGGCTACTGAGCCTCGAACAGTTTAGCGACCAATATCCTAAACAGCTCCTACAGTTTACCTAACAGCGTGAGCGGACTAAGCGCGGTGCCATATACCACCGGCTTACGTGTCCCAACCGCTCACTTGTCATATAAAAAAGGGTAGGTGCACCCCGTCAACTACTAAAAATATATATGACATCCACAAATTAAAATTTGTTTCGTCGAGACAACAATTTGTGGCCACGCCTAGGTCGCTGAATGCCAGCAAGTACCTATCCACCACATTAAAGCGCTTGGAGCCTAAATTGGTTGGTGTTCAGCCATATATATCTCTAAGTTAGTTTCCAACAGCAGAGCGGTAGCAGTCATTTCCCTTAGGTAAACTACTGATGTCTGTTGAACAAAGCAACCGCATCAAGGAACTCCCACACGGTCCGAGAATGCGGCTCTCGCCACATTGACTTGCCGCTTGTGAGTAGCAAAATTTTCCGCTAAACTGAGGATATGAAAACGTTGGAAATTCGTTGGTGTAGTTGTATTGAATTGCAACGTGAAATTTCTGAAAAATTTTGTGTTTTCTTAAGCCGAGAACTTTCCGAATGGCCTTCTTATTTTATCATACAGTAAAGGAGTTTTATTATTATTATTACTGTTATTATTAAATATAAGGTTCTTTTCATCCAACAAAACTTAAGAATAAATTATTTAATTAAGAGTTTATGCAATTTAAGGCCAAAATATGAAATTTCATCTCCATTAAAAAACAAAAACCTCATTATTTTGTCAAAAATGTATGTAAATATAATTTTAAAAAATACAAATAAACAAAGATTTAAACGATAACAACCTTTAGTAATTAAAATTTCAGTTTGAAATGTGTTTGAAATAAGGATTAAATTGTAGTACAGAATTTGACATTTGGATAGCAATAATTTAAATAACGATGTATATTTATCTAAAAGTAATCAATCCAACATAGGATAAAATTGGGGTGAAAGGATTTTAGCTCTTGTTATGTATGAGATGCATAATGCAACTATAGTTACTAGTGCATTGTATATGCATTACATTAATCTGAACTTTACCGTTAAACAATTTGGATTATAAGGTCAACTCTTGCACTCAGTCTAATTGTATCTATGACGAATAACAAAATCTATGTCATCCAAATGTTATCCGGTTATATTTATATTTGACAATACGATAGAGTAAGTAAATTTCAATGTAATAACATTTTACAATCTACAAATATATTTATATTGAAAGTTTTATGTTTGCATGAGTGCAAAAACTGTACTCTATTAAAAAGAAAAGTAAATTAAAGTATGTAAATTAAAGTAAAAGTAAATAAATGTAAAGTATGTATATTAAAAAAGTATGTACTGTAAGTCCTTAAGTTGCATGAAAACAATTCTTTAATGAAATAAAACAGAAAAATAATAATTTCCAAACAAATAAAAAGTGTTATTAATGCTAAAATCATTAATAAATAATTTGATATAAGTTTTTAAATATATAAAAGTAAATGACTATAAATTTTTTTTTAATAATTTTATACTTAAAATAGTAAGTAATCATTTATAAGTCAAATAAATTACAAGGATTATTTTTGATTACTTATAGGCCGAAACAATAAAAGCCTTTAAAGAGATGAAAACAGTATGGTATAAAGTATTTCACGTTAGTACAGGTGAAGTACTGTTTCGAAAGAAAAGTAAACTCTTGAGAGAAATTTATTAACGACCATAAAATCTTATTAACATTAATTCATAACAGCTGTCATATTGACTATGTTACTACATATCGTTACAGTAACTTTTTTTCTAGTAAGCTTTTACGGCACTAATTTTTAAAAGATTTTTTCAAATACCACTTCATTTACTGTTGTAATTATCGTACTGCATGACCAAATTAATATTACATCTTAACTAAATCTGAGATCAACACCGATCTACATCCCAAACATATAACTTCACATGCTGAAGAAATGTGAACGAACAACATGCGACTGAAACAACATGCAACTTTCTCCTAGTTGCGTTCGGTTCGGCACCTCTCATTAGCATTCCGTTTAGGACGGGAATAGAATTTTTCACGACCATCCCGATTTGCTCATCTTTATGAGTGATGAGGCACATTTTCACTTAAACGGAGAAGGAGGATGCAGCAATAACAGTGATTCCAATCGTCACACGCCCATGATAAACTCTTTTCTGCCAGAACTGCAGATGTTTAATTCGCAACAAGGTGTGTGGTTCCGACAAGATACATCCTAACCCCAATGAGGAAAATATACTCCATGGCGTTACGGTTGCCACTTCACCCCCACCGTACCTAGCCCTGAGGGGCTTTACCGGAGATCATATTCAGTACTTCAGCAACAGACATCTTCCAGTCTCGATTGCCTCATTTTGGATGCCACCGATGCAAATGCCACGAATGACATTGCCATCGCTGTACTACGCTAATCTAGTTAACCCTAAAATTACTTACATACTCTTAAGTAAGACCGTTCCGATTGGATAACTAACCGTACACCTATCCGAAAACGGAAAAAAGCGAGCCCTACACGCAACACCAAGCGAGACACTAAAACAAAAAACTATAATCTAAGAAAACAAAACCTAAAAATGTAAACTTGAAATCCAACAAAACATAAAAAGATACAATAAAATATACAATAATTGTTAAATTGAATACCAAAAAATTATTCTAAACATAAACACAAAAACATAAAATGAAATCAACAACTATCCAAACATTAAAACTAAGAAAAACAAACCAAAAAACATTAACGTATACATAAACCTAGTCATAACCAAGAGGGGGACGAGATTGTTGAAGAGCGGGGACAAGATTGAGGTAACAAGATGGCAGAGGGGTGTGGACAAAATGGTGAAGGAGGCAGCATCACGTAATCAGAATACTGCAATCCTAATGCTCCGCACATTGAGATGGAGGGGTGATCTTGGACACTGTTGCGACACAGCGTCCAAGTTCAAGGTTTTGCTGAAGTTTCTATTTCTTTACTATTACCAAAATGTACTATTTTTAATTTTCCAAATTAAAAATTTCTTGACAGAAATAGCAACTACTTTAGAAAATGAACGATAACTGGAAAAACATTACTCTAAAATTTTAAAATTGAGCAAGAAATTAGAAAAGAAACTTATTACAAAGTTATACGATATAAGAAGTCTGTAAATAAAGTAATGAGACTGGTTCAGAAAAACTTTCTGTTTACAATCCAATTATACATGAACTCCATCACCTTAGAAGTAGTTCTCTTGGGAAGCCACGCAACGCTTCAAACGGGTTTCCTACTCTTCATAGGAGTGATCCAACTCAGAAACCGGAATATCTTTCAGACAGTGAGTTACATTTTTTAAATGTTTTTACTGTTCAAATATGGTGTCCTTTGAGGTTTTTTTTTAAAGTCGGGAACACAAGAAAGTTGGAGGGACTCGTCAGGTGAATAAGGTGGTTGAGAAACTATAGGAATGTTTTTCTTTGCGTAAAACTCCTTGATTGAGAGTGCAGTGTGACAAGGTGCATTGTCATGATGCAGCATCCAGTTGTCTTTGATGGATGATCTCACGCGGGCAACTCTTTTTCGCAGTCTTTCAAATATTTCTCGGTAAACATATTGGTTTACAGTCTGTTCTGCAGACAAAAACCACTTATGGAAAATGCCATTACTATAGAAGACACAAACTAGCATGATTTTGATTTTTTATTTGATCATTTTTGCTTTTTTGAGACGTGGTAAGTTTGAAGTGTGCCACTCCTTGCTCTGGCATTTTGTTTCTGGGTTGTACTCAAATATTCAAGATTCATCACTAGTAATAATATTTTTTAGAAAATCAGGATTAGTTTCAATTCGCTCTAGAAGATCGCGGCACACTTCCACCCTGCTGTTTTTTTGTTTGACAGTGAGGTTTTTGGACCAATTTTGCACAAACTTTTTTTATGTCCAATTTATTCGGCAAAATTAGATGGACTGTGGTACGGTTCAAATTCAATTATTCTGCAATCATTCTGACAGTTAATCGCCGGTCGCACCGTATCAAGTCTCTGATTTGCTCAACATTGTCGTCAGTTTTTCATGTTAACGTCTTCTAGAGCGTGGATCGTCTGCAACTGATTCCAACCGACAAAAAATTTGGGCTTGTAACAGAGCGTCATCACCATACGCCCTTTTCAATTTTTAAAAAGTTTCAGCAGCATTCTCACCGAGTTTAACACAAAACTTGATTGCACAACGTTGCTCATAATTAGTATCACTCATTTTTGTAACGAACAAGAAGAACTCAGTTCACGAAACGTTTGTTTACGTTTCACGTAGCAATAATAGACTAAAAATATTAATACCTAATATAAATCAACTGTTCATATAACCATATATTTACTAGTAACTTTATAGCGTTGTCACTTTGGCTGACAAAAAAAACTTGTCTCATTATTTTATTTACAGACCTCGTATTTTACAGTATTTGTTCGTGCATTTCTATGGGCATAAAATCGATTTCAACAAAAAGAGAAAGATGAGCTTTTATTAAGAAAACCCTTAGTAATGAAATAAAATGCAATAATTTAATGGAATAAATTGAAATTACTGTCCACATGTTACCAAATATATTTTCATGCAGATTGAATATCTGTGCACGCGTTTTGTGTGTGTGTCCGCGCACGCGCACGTAAGTTTGTTTTTAACTCTAGTTTTTATCTGATAAAATAAAAAACCATTCATATATACACATATGCATATGCATGGGCTGCAAGTTACATTTATAGTCAAGCCCAATATGTTCAGAAAGTTCTGTAAGTCTATAAACAGAAAATACATAAGATTAAGAGCTACAATTATTAGTGCTCTAGTGTAATTATAAATCTACAGTGAATATACATTAATAAAAAAATGCTACTTTTTTATATGAATGATAATTTAAATGACAAGTGAATTATAACGAAACGTCCAAATAATATTTATTAAAATTAGGTTGTAAATTTTATCAAATAAAATTCGAGATGTTTATAAAGGTATTTCGATTAATTTCACCAATAAACGGTTGGTATTGTGAATTTATTCAAAACTTAAATAACAAAAACAATGTCGTGGGTAAAGTGATTTCTTTTTTCTAGAAACCATAACGTTTAAAACGCAAAGAAAAGTTATAAAAAGTAAAGTAAGAAAAACGTCTGAAAAAAGTCTCATAAGAAAAAATAAATAAATCCCACGCCAATTAAAATAATACAAATAATCTTTTTGTTTATATATTTTCTAAATATCAGTTATAAATCTGCCATTTAATTCTTATTTGCTGTAATAAAAAATCGTTACAGGAACAGAAATTTCAGCACATGAAATTTAAAACAAACTTTTTCAAGTACACTTTTTAAAATCTCAACTTGAAGCTTCGTCCCTCTGATGGAGGTAAACGGTTTCGTCATCGTACCACTTATTCTATATTCGATCAAGGACTGAATACGTAAAAAGGTTAACCTTTTAGGGTTTTTGTCATTTTTCTCTCTAAAAATGTTTTTCGCTAGGTGAGATTATTTATTTATATTTTCTTGTTTATACATTGTATTGAATGAAAAATATAAACATAAAACTTGTTAAAAAAAAATCCGATTTGTAATTTTCCACGCAGTTGAAAAAATCTATTAAAAATACCAGAAGTTATTAATGAGATAAAATTTTATGTATTTTTTATTTTATTTTAAGAAAAGTGTATATGTAATTTAATAGGCGTACTAGAAAGTCATATGGTGTCCACATCAGATTTTTTTCTTGATACTAATTCACAAAAACGAATGAAGTTTTGAAATTTTTATCGTGTGAAAAATGACGTGCATAATCGGGACTTAAACTAGGAATGAATATTTGTAAATTACTTAGTATACTTCAAATATTAGAAAATAAATAAAAAAGCACATAATCACTCACACAATATATTTAATGTCATACAATAAATCGATGATTTATTTCGTTAATCTACGGTACTGTGAAAATAAAATGTACACAGACACACACATCTATAGATTAGAAACAAAATAATCATTCGGTAAATTAAAAATGCAATTAAAATTTTATCACAAAAAAAAGTTGAATAACGTTAATATTTAATTCCTGCCTTTTCCGATCATCTATCCACCTAACCATTTATTTAATACGCGCATAACGCCAGCACATTTGATCAGCAATCAGAGTGTATATGTGTAAAGGGAACTACAAATCCCAATAGAATTGGATAACTGTATAGCATCAATCAATTTTATCGCTTACAGTTACAAATATGTTCATTTATAAAAAGAGCAAAAAAAAAGCGATTGATCAATAATAGTGAACACTGTGAACATACAGCAACCTAAAACAACTGGGCCTATTGTTTATTAATTAAGAAATAGAACTCTAATATGGACATAGAAAAAATACAGCTTATATTTAATAAAATATTAAAACAAAACATTAAACAAGTTGAGAAGTAAAAAAAGTGTACATATGAGGAAAAATATATCAATCCAGATGAATTTGTGAAATAATTGTTAAATTTAAAATTAAATTTACAATTGAAGCCCGAAGCCTTTTCTTGAAGTTATGTTTGTTGAGAATGACATAAAAAAGGAAGAAATTATAACAGCGTTAAGAAAAATGAAGCTTCGTAAATTTCCAAGCAACGATAATATCTGGCCTGAAACGGTTAATTTTATGGGTCCTGTGGCTAAAAAATTACTTTTGAAAAACCTGAGAGTCGCTGGGAGACATAAGAAGACTCCAAAGGATTACGAAGCAGCAGTTGTCATCCCTATATACAAGAAACGAGATAATAGAATGCGAAACAATTGAGGAATTTTCTTTTTAAGTTTTTCGTGGAAGGTTTACTCAAGAATTCTTCAGAGAAGACTGGAGCGGGTAGTGGAGTCAACACTGGAAAAGACAGTACGGATTCCGGTCGTAAAGCAGTACCCAGGATGCAATATTTATCTTACGGCAGATCGTGGAGAAAAGTAATGAATTCAGAAAGAGGTTTGTTCGTGTTTATTGATCTAGTGTAGGTTTCGACCAGGTCCCATGGCGTGACATGTGGAGAGAGTTACAAGAGAGACACATAAATTTAAATTTTATACAGACCGTAAAAGCTTGTACTGAGTGCGTAGGAAATATGTTCGAGTGAGCATGTAGTCTCAGAGCAGTTTCATTCGAGAACTGGAATGCAACAGTGGGGTATAATCTGTCACCGTAACTCTTTATCGTTTTCGTGTATGAAGAAATAAAAGCGTGTAAGCAGAGATAAAGGAAATTTGCAGTCAGAAATTGGAGGCTGTAAAAGGTACACGTCTTAGAATTTGCTTTTACATACTACCTAGTGCTTATAGCACTATTATTTGCTTATAACTCTATCTAAGCTAGATAGCTTGCCAGAAAATCTGAATTGTAACATAAAAATCTGAAAATTAGAGCTTGGCAAGAGAATGATGGAAATAAGTATAAAAAAGACTAAGATAATGTACGTCTCGGCGAAGTCCAAAAATATGAGCGTATCCATCGACGAACAAGCCCTGAAGCAAGTTTCTAGCTTTAAATACGTGGGGAGAAAAAATTGGTCAGGATGGGAGACAGAAGTCGGTAATAGAACTGCTGTTGGTGGCAAGCTCTAGTAATTGCTACCCGGGAGCTTCTTGAACAAGAGAGAGGTGAGGTGGCTAAAATCACAAAACAACCCTACATCCCTCATCTATTTTAGTCATCGTAATATGTACTCTGGTGAGACTTGGACCTTTACAGAGAAGAGCCCACCAGTCGTAAACTGCAGGGTCAAGACATGAACACCTCAGAACAGTATTGGGTAAAACTAAACGAGATCAAATTAAAAATAGTATTTTAAAATCGACCGTGAATACAAAGCCCATTTACCTACGAGGCAGAAGGTCAATTAAGAAGGCCGGAACATGTCTTCAGAACGAACGAAGATAGATTGTCTAGAAGGGTAGGTTATGGCAATACAAGACAGAAGGAAAAAGAGGTCGGGGGTAGGGCCAGGAAACGGTGGAAGTATGAGATTAGGAACCGTTTTGGGAGACGGTGCGACTGGAGTCGAGTGAGGCAAACGGCTGGAGATCGGAAATCATGGTACCCTCGACACCTGGCGGTAGAAGAGGACACGAATAAAAAAGAAAAACTTTTTAAAGATAAATTATAAAAATAAAACTGATGAGGGGGATTCAAATAAAGAAAAAAATAAATCAATAAATATATTGTACGTACTTTACAAGCGCATCAGTTAATAATTATTATTTGTTTACAAATATAGTAGAGAAAAACAAAAGGGAGGATTTAGATATACATATAATGATAAAGATATTGCATCGGTAAGGGAAGGTGGAGAGACAACTAGGTTGTTATCTCCTACCACTGCTGTTGGTAGGAATTAAACAAACAAAGAGTTATCACATAACTGTATGTGTTATAACTAAAAGCAACTAACCTGACAGGATTTTGTTTCCATTTACCGTTCATTCTTTCTGGAATCAATTTGTTCTAACTTACAACAGATCAAATTTCAGTTTTATATAATTTTACCAATTTAATGTGTTTATTCTCGTTCGTAATTACTTTAAGACTAAATTTGATCTTAATCGTAATGAATATATGATTTGTAAAGACTTAACAGAATTTAAAAAAACAGAGATCGTGAAGGTAATAGTTGATAGGTAGGTAACAGTTGTTTCAAATTGTTTTATTTTACAGCCAACTCACAAATCTATTTGTGTACATTTATTTTCTTACGCTAATTTATAGGATTTTTATTATTTTTATTTTTTGTAGTTAAGGAAAATATCACATCCTCGTGGATAAGAATAAATAGTATGAATTGAAAAAAAATCCGTTTAATTTTGATACTTCCTCTGCGTATCTTACAGCGTGATTATTTTCGGGCATAAGTCTTAATTATTGTATATCGAATCACCTAAATCAAAGGGATCACTGAGATTATTATTGTATATAAACACTGTAAACATGATTGTATGTAAAAAGTTATATTAACATGATTGTATATAAACATTTCAATTAAAATAGACTGATTAATTATTCATACAATAAAAATTCGGTCACTGTCGAGGGAAATTAAAATCAAAATACCTTTAATATTAAAATATTCTAAATTTGACATTAAATTAAAATTTAATAGGAAAAAATATACATTAAAATTTTTATGAAAATAACTCAGCCAATCATTATTATTTAATTCAAATAAAGAAACAAACAAGCGTACGCGCACACACACACACACACACACACACACACACACACACACACACACAAACACACACATATATATATATATATATACACAAATAAAGAATTTCATTCAACAGTTTGTACGTAAGCTCTGAATATATCTTCCTTCAATCATAAACATATATGAATATAAAAATTTAATTTTAGCCATCGTTAGCAGGTTATGAATGTACTTCGTCAGCTATTTCTATACTTTTTTATATGAAATAATTAAAATTAGAAGGATAAAATCAATTATAAGGATGAACAACATAATTATGTTATAAATTAAAAATCCTATCTGTTCATTTGCATACATTTGTACATCTGAAAAATTTGCTAGAATGATTCTGTTTTCCTGTTTATGCTATTGATAAAAATGTTCCTCCTGTTAGATTTTTTTACGTTTTCAGATGGTTAACCACAAAAATGCTGAACTCTTGGATGTAAGTTGTAGTTTATGAATTTTGTATAAATTACCTCTAGACATGTATGTATTGTATGTGGATGTGGGTTGGCATAAACTTACTATTATAGGAACTGATATAGCTTGTGTATAATTAAGATAATTTCAAATGTCAGAGAAAATTTGATAAGGGTATTGGAAAAATTAAGAAAAGCATTATTTCAGAAGAGGTTTTATTTAATAAATATATTTCTTGCTTGGTTATGCCTATAAAAAAAAAAAGCTGACAACACAGTGGTAGGACTTTCCCGTCACGCGGCTAAAGCCGTGTTCTGGGAAAGTCCTACAGCTGTAGGTTTTTTCTGATGCACGGCTTACACACACAACTTAATTTAAAATATTATATTTTTATTTAAATATAATATTTTTTCGTTTATTTAATCCAATGATTCTAATTAAAGCGCACACACACACACATCGTATTTAATTTATGGGGATGCGGCGTAACTAGCGGTGACGGTCAGCTTTAACTAATGTTATTTCACAACTTTCATATAACAAATTTCGCTTGTATGGTCGGCAGAATGGTGTAGCCGCGAGACTTAACACACCACTTATCAAGGCAACCGGTGATCGAATTCGACACCCAACCAGACTAGTTACTTTTTTACACTTTAAAAATTATTCATTTATTTATTTGTATCAATCACCTGTGACGTCACAACGTAGAGACAAATACAACAGAAATTTTTTTGGGGTGGGGGTACGTTATTGCAGAAGGTTTTTTTTGCAAATATTGTTGTTTTTTAATAGTTAACAAATGTATCTAAGAAATATGATCTTAATTAGGCGAAATCTCGATATAATGAGGGTACCTTGCTCTACATAAAGATCAAGAAGGTAAGGATTCCTGATCTTTTAAATTGAAAATTTAGTGGCATAAATGCCCTATACATATAAGTAATCTGATCAAGTTTGGTCAAAATCGGTCCAGTAGTTATGAAGATAAGAAGATTTACGGGCCAACACTGAATACACATACTAGAAACATTAACATCCGGAAAATTCCCATCCGGTTTTTTGGATTCCTTAGGTGACAAAACATCAAAATCCGGTGAAGATTGCATATACCAAAATTGGAATGATTACAATACTTTTCCTTCTAGGCATATAGCTTTCCTATAACGTTATCTAGAGGGGAAAGTAATAATTTCATGAAAAGAATAGTAAATATAACGGTGTATTTAACAACATGGATAAAAATAATTACAATAACGACAGAATTTCACAGATTTTTTTCGGAGAGATAACACTACTAACTTGATTCACAAGGAAATAGTGAACGAAGAAGACTGATATCACTACGCCGTTCAAAAGTTGGCTTTCAACCTGTGTGCGATACCCTAACCGATGAAACAAGGATACAACAATAGTGAGCTCCACAGGCGGTTTGTCATATTTGTGCTGACGATGGATTGCGATATGCTGGTTCCTTCGCGCGTATCAAAAACAGCGGGCTGTTTGCCGAAACCGAGGATGATTAATTATTACATTTCGATATTTAGATTTTTAGTAATAAATAAATCAGGTAAAGATAACGATTATTTACATTTTCTGAAATTAAAATAATTTTTATCCTGATTTAAAGCTGATTTTAATAAAAATAGTAAAATCGAACTTTTTTGACGCCTATTCAACCTCTCAACTGCTTAGAGAGAGTAGTATATTTTATCTTGAAATTCCCTCCTGTAATAACATCAAGAGTAACGTATTGATAAGCGCCAATTGTCTGTTCTCAATATATGCTATAGGGTTTTTTAAACAGTGACTGATTCAAACAGTTCAAAGGAATTTTATTAAAAATTATGAATATAAAACGAATCAATACATTTTTATGAATCTACTTGTTTTTTTAGGTTATAGAATGACCAAAGAAGAATCCTCAATCGGAAAGTAGTCCTTTTAATGAATAAAATCTATCGAAAATATGTATCTAATCTGTCGTGTTGCGTAGATGACGCATGCGTAGTTTAATTGTTGTTTTGTTTGTGCAGGTTTGATGCTGCTAGGTTAGTTCCATTATCGCTGCCCTGCCGTTAACCATGGCTGCTCCGCTTTCTGTTTGCACCAAAGAAGAGCAACGTTCAGTAATTCGTTTTTGTGGTCGGAAGGTGTATCAGGGGCCAAAATTCATTGAAGACTTTCGGTACAGTACGGGTACAGTGTGTTGCCGCAACGGAGTGTCTACGAATGGATAGAAAAATTCAAAAACGGTCGCACAAGTGTTATGCACGACGAAGGAGCCGGACGACCGTTTACCGCCACAAATGAGGAAAACATTGAGCGTGCGCGTGACATTGTTTTATCCTAGACAGACGACTAACTATTGATGAAGTGGCACATCGTCTGCAAATTAGTTACTGTTCTGCCTACGAAATCACCCAAAACAGACCTGGGTTTCATAAGTCTGTGCAAGATGGGTCCCAAAACAACTTACCCAGTTGCATAAATAAACGCGCTTGGACATTGCCAAAAAGATTTGGATCGCTATGGTAACGAACGGGACATCTTTTTTTAGACAGAATCATCAGTGATGATGAAACACGGATCCATCATTACGAGCCGGAGAGTAAACGGCAGATTATGGAATGGAAACATCCAAATTCGCCCTGAAAAAAAAAGTTCTAGACCCAACCGTCCGCAGGAAAACTGTTCCTTACGGTTTTTTGGGACACACAAGGACCAGTACTGGAACATTATGAGGAAAGGGGCACGTTAGTATACAGTGCGCGTTACAGTGAGATGCTTAATGCCAAGCTAAGCCTGCAATTCGAAGCAAACGCCGAGAACTGCTGTCGAAAGGTGTTGTGTTGTTGCACGAAAATGCCCGTCCACTTATTGCTGCCCACACTGCTGAAACGCTCCAGAAACTCAACTTTGAAGTACTGGCTCATCCTTTGTATGGTCCTGATCTTGCCCCTTCTGACTACCACTTGTTTGGTCCACTCAAAGAGGCATTAAGGGGCCGTCGATTTACCTCGGACGAAATAGTGAAAGAAGCGTACATTCCTGGCTGGCAGCTCAACCGAAAACCTTCTTTTATGAGAGCATCAGGAAGCTTGTGCAACGATGGACCAAGTGCGTTGAAATGCAAGGGGACTATATTGTAAAATGATGTAGATGTAAGTTTCCTATTTGTATTGCAATAAAATTTATAACTACATTGCGGATAATAATTGACTTACCCTCGTATATATATATGTATTTATATACATCATTGGTAAGGATTCTCTAAATTGAAAAAAAGGGGAAACTTACTTTATATTTATCTTTTATAATTCATTGTACGGTATAGTAAATGTAATTTAAATCATTCAAGAAAATTAATTATGTTAATAAAGAAAAAAAAAGGTTAAGATAAAGAAAAAAATGCTGACAACATAGTTGTACGACTTTCCCGTCAAGCGGCTATTTTTTTATGCATGGCTTTAACACACATACACACACAACTTCATTTAAAATATTTATCATTCATTTAAATATAATATTTTTTCGTTTATGTAATCTAATAATTCTAACTAAAGCGCGCGCGCACACCGTATTGAATTCACTCGGGTGTAGCGGTACTAGCAGCTACTTTAAATATTATTCATTTATTTACTTCTACCGCTCACCTGTACGTCACAAGAAACGGATGACTACTACAGCTGTAAATCAGTGCTACACTAGCGGTCCTTATGGTGACCATGGGTACTATTGATGCAGTACGCTCACTTAGCCACTAGTTTAAAGAATTTTTTAGGGTGGGGGCCCGACTTTGCAAAAAACGTTTTTCGCAAATATTATTATTTTTTAATTGTTAACAACAAATGTGCCTAAGAAAAATAAAACTTTAATTAGGCGAAATTTCGAGATACTGAGGATGACCTTGCTGTACAGTCTCACCCTCTTGATCTTTTTAAATTAAAAATTTCATGGCGTCAATTCTCCATATGCAGAAATAACCAAGTCTGATAAAAATCGGTCCAGTAGTTCTGGAGAAATAAGGTGATTTAAAGGCCGACACCGAACATACATACGTATATAGGAACATCCGGAAAATTTTCATTCGGTTTTTTAGATTCCTTAGGTGTCAAATCGTCAAGATACAGTGAAAACCGCATATGCCCAAATTGGACCGATTGCTATACTTTCCCTTCTAAAGCTACAGCTCTGCTATAGCGCTAGACAGGAAAGTAAAATTTAATTATTTTATTAAAGATGGAGATATAAGATACTAAAAACAGAACTCATTACTTTTTTTATATTTGTAACTTGTGCTGGCAATTACATTTATGAAATTTTTTAATAAAGTATAATTTTATGAATACCTTATGCAAGGTGTACATATACTTCGGTAATAGAATATACTGCCAATTAACGGAAAGGATCCTAATTTTCTTTTAGTAAGGAGATAAATAACTAATTTATTAATTTAGGAGGGAAGAAATAATAATAATAATAAAAGTAATAATAGTAATAATAATTTTTAACTTTATCAGTGGAAAGGATTAAATTATTTAATTTTAATTTAAATACCGTAAAAGTTGAAAACATTGTACCAAGTTGTTTTTTTCTTTAATTAATTAAAAATATCTTTTAAGAATATATTTATTTAACGATAAGTAATACTTGATAAGCCACGGATAATCGATAAAATCATAAAGAAAAATTAAATTCAATATACCTTGTTAGTCAGGTAAGCGATATCATATTTCCGGAGAATAAATCCAAACTGAAATTAATAAAAAATTATAATAAAATGAAATGTTTTAAATTTTACTTATTCATCTGGAAAAAATTAAAATTAAATGGTTAACATACATGTTTTTTTTTTCTTTTATACAAAATACAGTTATACATACGGTAAATATATTGAGAGGTGTATTGAAAGAAAGGGTGTAAAAGGGGAAGAAGCAAAAAATAAAAAATAAAAAAAGGAAAGAGAAAAAAATACAGGATAGAAAAGAGAAGGATGATTTGACTCCAGGGAAAATCAGATGCCTGTTTGAAATGGAAGGTAAAAGAAGTAAAAGAAACACAAGTTGGGTTCCTACAAACTCTTCAGACGACCTCCATCCAGTAACCAAGCACCTGTTCAAAATTTTCATATAAACCTCTAGTGGAAAAAATGAAAGTAACATTCCTGATCATATCGTGTTTTTTCCTTTGAAAAATAAAAACCTTAACAGAAAACTGACAAAAAAAATACTGATGTTGAAAATGTAGAAATTTTGTTTTGAAAATATATAAATTTATATGGAATTGTAAAATAGGTAAATGTTTAACAAAATATAAAAAAAAACTCAACAGTTAAATGAAAATTAATTCTAAGTGATAAAATCAGTTCTGGAAGAAATTAATTTAATTATTTTATTACACTAAGTTGATACGATCAACTCAACTTCTATAATAAAAATATTTTGCATATTTTATACCTTTTACTCATTACATGTTCAATATCTGTAATCTGTGAAATTTATTTATCTTTTCCTTCTTTTTAATATAATACAAATATTTTTACTTTAAATATCATCGAGGAAAAATTAATCTAAAAATATAAATAAATGAAATAATAGTAATAAAAAATTAGTACATTACATAATATAAATATTAATTATACAAAGTGTTCCGAGACGTATTCGTCGAACTGATTCAGGGCAATAAAACGAGCAAAAAATTTCATATCGATATAAGTCCTATTTTGCTTTGTTTTCCTTCTAGATGCCATTTTGTGATTTTCAACAAAAAAATTATTTTTCAGGAACGGGTAAATCTACTTTTAATTAAATTTGGCAAATCTAAGACTAATGTCTTGTTTTACAAAATAATATATTTAAATTTGCTCAATTTTTGAACGGCAACGTATCAATAAATACAGATGAAGAAAACACACAGTAAAAATTGAAAACCTTTCTAAAGACTTTAAAAAAACAAATGACTGTCAAGAAATTTAATATTTAAAAGAGTAGTTTACAATAAATTAATCTGTGGAAAAACGTATACATTCTTTTTTGGGAGTAAACAAATTTTTTTAATTAATTTTTTGGTCTTATCGTAGAATCTTTCGATTGCTTATTTATAATAAAGCTTTCTGATAAATTTGTACAAAATCAGAAATTTAATAAATACACAGATTATTATGGTTATTCTAAAAAATATATGGATATTGGATGACATAACGTAAAAAGCAGGAGGCGACCTGAAAATATTCCGTGAGAAAATAGCATAACTATTACCAAGCCAAGCGAAAGCCTCATTCTCAATTTGTTTGGAATAATAAGAATTGCTTTCCCATCACTGTCCTTATTATTCCGAACAAACTTCTCTCTTTATCTTCAAAGGACTTCAGAGGATGAATGAGGACGATGTGTTTGAATGTAAATAATGAAGTGTAATCTTGTACAGGTCGATCGTTCCTGAGATGTGTGGTTGATTAATAACCAACCACCAAAGAACACCGGCGGTATCCACGATCTACTATTCAAATCCGTATAAATGTAATTGCTTTTACTAGGATTTGAACCTTAGAACTCCCACTTTGAAATCAGCTGATATGTGATGATGAGTTCCCCAGTGGACCAACCCGGTGGGTTACTATTCCGAACAAACTGTCGCATATAAGCTCACTGAGAAAACGAGGTGATATTCGTCCCTAAAATTGGCACTATTACTTAACTCATTCTCAGATGGTCACTGTTTAAATGAATATTACATGTAAATTTTATTTGTAATAAAAACTCAGATATATTCTGTACAGCATCTGTATCTGCATTATACAGCGATATGATATACCCTATCATCATTATCAATAAGAAACTTTCAGTATTAATGATTACCATTAAATGTTAATTTTACGTTTGTTTATTATAATAATATAAACGAGTTGTCACCAGCGGCTTCGCTTGCATGGATTTTGGATTTGTATCTAGAAGTTTTCATATGACAAATTAGATTTTTTTTAAATCCTACCATTATTTAAAGATTAGTGTTTTAGTAGACATACTAGCTGAGGGGCGTGCCTACGGCATGCCTCCGCAGCTAAGCTCTCCGATGGGTTACCCTGGCGGGCGGCGTCTTCGAATGGGATTAGGGATTATTAGATGTCCAAAATGGATTTCCTCCTGTGTAAAAAGATTTTTTTTTTTGAATGATGAAAATTATATATAACGAAAGTTAAATCTGATCGCTAAACTGTTTCGAGACTCGGTAGCCGTTTGTGGCACAGACATTAGGTCTTATGTTTTAGGGCGACCGAATGGGGTGATGGCGGGAGAAATGCCAATCAAACCAACAGTACATAATTGAAATAACGAAAGTTAAATTAGAAATTTAACTCTAGAAATTGATACTAACGAATCGGGATTTTCCGCTAGTGAACGGTTTATTCCGGTCCTAAGCTAAGGGGGACACGCACACAGACACACATACAAATTCCGTTCAGTAGGGTAGGATTAACGAATTGGGGTATTTATGTTTAAATTACTCTAAATCATAGTTGAGCGAGAAAATAACAATATTTTTCATTGAATTTGAATGACAAAGGGTGGAAAAAGTGAACCGGGTCGTCTCGAAGAATGCAATCATTATTCGTTATATATTATTAAGATTTAGAGTTTTCATCATTTAAAATTTTGGTCCACCAAATGACCCCCAAAATAGTATTTTATTTTTAAAAAAATGGTCAAACGTAAGTCTAAATGTTTCCAAAAAAAAATCTAATTACAAATTTCCACGACTGTAACAGCTTCGGTTTCGGAAATGTAGAATTTCCATTAAAAACATTTTCTCTCTTTTCAGCTCACCTTACAGATGAAGTTTTCAAAAAAATTGCTGATTTTTAAAACTCACTTTTTTGTTACTCCTTTTTAAATTAATTTTTAAGTACGGCTTACGCTCTCGTTGGTCAATCTTGTGCCAGCTGTCAATGACTCAACATATGTTAATGCAATATTAGTATATAAAATAAATGTTATTACAAGTTCAAATATTATAATAAAATTAATTTACGATATAAAATCATAAAGACTATTATTTATTTAATTGAACCATCAAACCAAAGTTTTTTGAATAATTAAACCTAACCAAGGCGGCAATTATTCGACATTCAAATACAGTAAACGTATAAAAATCAAAAAAAAATCTTGGAAGATGATTTTGGTGGTGAAGAATAGAAAAAAAATACCAGTTTTTTATACTTTTTTTGTTTATTTAAACATATAATAATAATTCTATAATAAAACTTCATTATAAATTATCCACATCCCAAAAAAGAAATCTTAGGTACCTTTTACATGTACATTTATTTTTTCACTATATAAAAATAGATAACCAATAAAACTAGGAAAGTATTACAACTTTGTTGTTCGTTTTTTTTTTTTTGTAGACATAAGCTATAGTGTTACCTAATACAAATAAATTTTTTAGCGAACCTTCTTCAGAACCAGTTAAAGAAAAAACCCATCCTCATGCCACTTTACTTACCTACTATCTAGAATAACCGGTATCATATGTTAAGCTTATTAAAATAATAAGGCCAGCGTCCGTGACGCAAGTGGTAAAATCTCGGCCTTTCATTCGAAGGTTCCGGGATCGAATCCCGGTCAGCCATGGCATTTTTTTCACACGCTACAAAATTGAAATTTCATCTCATTCTCCGAAGCAGTACCTAACGGTGGTCCCTGAAGCTAAAAAAATTATTAAAATTAAAAAATAATGTAGCTGTTTCTTGTTATCGTCTTCAGCAAAGCAAACGTACTTTGGTATAATTAGTAAAATTATGTTAAATAATTAGGTTATATTAGTAAAATGTGTATCATTAATTTATGTTAACTACCCTTTGATTAAAAATTATGATAAATTTTTGTATACAACCAACTCTGTTCAGTAGACGTGTGGAAAATTCTTTGTTGAGATTAAACCTCACTTGATTATCCCAATCTTTTCTTAAGTACTTATTAACTTGAAAAAAAATAATCTTAACTAAATAAATAAAATCCCTAAATTTTTTTTCTAGCTATTGAGTTTGTAACTCTACTGTTATATTTTAGTTTTCATAATATTCTAATGAAATTTGGAATAATTTTTAATAAAAAATGAATCATTAGTACGAGTTTTTTTATCACAATGCGGTTTGTCACAATTTTTTTTTACAAGTAACAATCCAGTTTTGTTTAGTGAATTTTAATTATTTATTTTATCTATTAATAAGTTATACTTTATATTATATTTGTACACTTTTAAGTACGTTCAATAGACATAATATATTTCCATATGTTATAATTGACAGTTATTAAGTAAGTTCATTTAGAAAACTTATTTGTCATATTCTCGATTGTTCCAATTTTAGTTTGTCCTCTGTCAAATTAGTATATACTCATACAGTTCACTCGACCTAATTAATTGTGTATAAACTCACTCCATTTATACTGGCTACATTCATTCCAGGAAGCAAATTGATATATTTAGTTATAGCTAATATACAGAAGTAGCAACAGTAACAATATCGTATTAAAAGGGCAAACGGTATTGATTATTATTTTACTTAACTGTTATTATTACATAATTGCAGGAAAATTTTGAATGTTATTATTACAATTGGGTATTAATTAATATTCCCTTAATACACAAAGTATATTAATTTATTTTGAATCAAAAATATCACTAGTAAATTTATTGCGTATACACAGTAAAATAAACTCATTGCAGAACTTACACTGTTAAATCTAGTATATAATTACAGCAGCTGAGTTTTTATCCGAGATTGCGAGTTCTATTCCCGGAGAGATATAATATATATTTTTTACAAGATAACCTTTTCCGTGTTACATTTAGATGCAAATAAGTTGTGAGCCATGAAAAATCGTAATATTCAATAAATTTCGGTCATATAACCACATGAAATGAGAAAAACGGCGGTTAAAAATAAAATAATTTTTATTTATTAAGTTTTTATTTAATGTTTTAGAAGAACTAAAAAATATTCAATTAATTAAAAAATTAGTACATGTAATAAGTTGCTGAATTTGTAATTTACTTCCCCGTACCTTATCTATAAACAGCTACATTGTAGTAGCTTGTAACCATAATAAATAAGAAATTTTGCTTAAATGTTTCGGAATTTACAAAATTTAGAAAGGTAGTAGTAATATAAAGAGTTATTATTTACTACCTTTGTCACCGAACTTAATTTTTTATCAAAAAAGAAATTAGTTCTTTATCTTTTTGAACTAAAGAAAATTTGATGTGGACACCATATGACTTCATTGTAAGCCTATTAAAGTACATAAACATATTGTTTTTAAAATGAAAGTACATAAAATTTTATTTTATTAATAACTTCTGATATTTTTTTATATGTATATGTTACGGTAAAACCCCGAATACAGGTAGATCTTAAGTTTTACCAGTAAATTCTAAAATTTACCAAGTCTATTGGTAAAAGTCCGAAAAAATCTTGAAAACACATTTATTTCGGACTTTTACCAAATAGTTTTGGTCATTATTGACATTTACCATAGACTGTTGGTAAAAGTTGACAATTCTGTAATGAGATCATTCAAAAGTATGAATTTAAAAATGCTCTTCCCAATTTCGGAATTTCAATGCACTGCGGGTGAAAAATGAAACAGGTTTTTTCAAAAGATTACAACAAAAGATTCAAAACATTAGTTGTAATCAAAAGATTACAATAAAACATTCAAAAGATTATAAAATAAACATATAAAGTGAAAAATAAATATGAAGTAATGATTTTGAAAGAGTAAACAGGATAAAGCCTGTAGAATACAATTACCATTAGGAATAATCGATTAACTTTTTTGTTTGAAAATTATTCTTAATAATATTAAATAAAATTAAATCACATTTTCTTAGCAGCATGTTTTTGTAATCGTGGTGTTTTGTAAAAGGAAATACGAATTTTACGATAAACAGAAAACTGGAAGGCTATATTTTAAAAAAACAGAATTTTTAGTTATATTTTTTAGGTTTCTTATATCTTTCCTTAAGTTTTAGAACGGTTTAAACGAACAAAATGACTGTATTTAATGAAAAACGTTCTGTTGGGATTCAAAACTATTTGGTAAAAGTCCGAAATAAATGTGTTTTCAAGATTTTTTCGGACTTTTATCAAGTGACTTGGTAAATGTTAGAATTTACCGGTAAAAACATTTACCGGTATTCGGGGTTTTACCGTAACATATATATGAACTTTTTAAATTGTTGGTAAGTGGAAACCTGATTTATACCATGAAATAACTGCAGCCAATACAAAAACCTCCACCAAGATATATCTGAAGTTCTCATTTAGGCGTTTCCCATTCTGCTTATAATTATTTTTTGATTGCGATATTTTTAACCATCAGGAAAGGAAGTGAATTATTGATTAACGATTCAATATTAATCAGCTTAAATGTACGTTTCTACAAAAAAAAATTTCCCGTAGAAATTTAAAAATCCCCTAAAGGTGTTTGCCTGTGTTCTTTTAAACATCTAATTCAGCTGTATTTTTTTGAAAATTTAACCGTATACAAATTCGTATACTAATTAACCGAATCATTATAGTTTTTTCACTATCTCAATAGCTAGAAAAAAAAATTTTGGGATTTTATTTATTTAATTAAGATTATTTTTCTACAAGCAATAAGTATTTAAAAAAAGAGGCTTGGGATAATCAAGGGAGGTTTAACCTCAGCAAAGAATTTTCCACACGTCTACTGAACAGAGTTAGTCGTATACAGAAATTTGTCATAATTTTTAATCAAAGGGTTAGTTAACATAAATTAATGATACACATTTTACTAATGAAGCATTAAACAAGGCTCAGTTCCAAATATAGAGTTTATTTGCACGAATTTTATAAAAAATATCATGTGAACACCACATGACTTTCTTGTACACCTATTAAATTACATATACCCATTTTTTTTTTTTAAATGAAAGTACATAAAATTTTATTTTATTAATAACTTCTGATATTTTTTTTAATTGCTATTACTGAATTATTATTTATTGTATTTTTTTTTTATAATCAGAGATTAATAATTATTAATAAATCAATATATTTAAATTAAAAAAAGGAGATGAAGTCGGTTTTGAACCGATGTGTTTTCTCCTTGTAAGATCCAAATGTTTCATTAATTAAAGTTTTTTTGGCTACAACTCTGGAACCGATGAAATTAAGTACCACTTATGATATATTGTTGAAAAGCTCTCAATGAGGGCTTATTTCTGCAGTTACGAAAAAGTCCAAAAACCAAATGTTTTGAGTTATTGAACACTTTTTGTCCAGTCTACTGCAATCAAAAGGAGGGAGGTGCGCAACTACATGTTACAACAGTCCTAAATCCAAAACTTCAGCTTGCTACAACTATTCGTTTTTGAGCTATGCGAGATACATACGTACGTGCGTACAAATGTCACGCCGAAACTAGTCCAAATGGATTCAGGGATGATCAAAATAAATATTTCCGTTGAAATATTTATTCACTGAAAACCGAGATATTTCGCGATCATAATACTTCCTTTGCTTCGTACAAGGAAGTATAAATGACTTACCTATAACATTCATGTAACGCTATGGACAATTTTTCTCTACATAGCTTGAAGATACATTCTAATGATAAACCTCTCTAATTCCGGGTGAAGGTCTGTTGCTTTTCGTATTCTTTCTACAAGGCACAAAGTTATTAAGGTTGAAATGGGATTAAAAAATGACTACTCGTATTTCTATTTTGTGCCGTTTCTCTTTATAGATAGTTAGTGGGATAAGGTTTCCTAACAGTCATCTACAGTGGGATGGGTGAATGACCAATTTATTTTTCAGTGAATGTGTGTGTCGTGTGGTCTAAAAGATTAACATTTAATTCGCCCAATCACATTAAGAGTAGTACATAATCTTACAAAGTAAAAATACGTAGATATTTTTATAGGATGAATTTTAGAATGGACGTACATTTTCAACACGGCGAACTTCTCCACATCCTAGTTATCATTTAGTATCTTAATAATAATCATAATTAAGAAGCATGCGTTTCCGGGTCCAACAAATTTTCTCGATAACACATGGAAGTCCAAATTTTGTTTTAGCATATAATTTGTTCTTCCTCTTTTGAATACCACTATTTTCATAGATTTATCTCGTTCAACACACCTCCGCACACTTCAACTAGCTGTCGATGAATTTTAGTTGAAAGAATCGTCTTTGTTTAATTGAAAGAATCTAAGAGATTGATAATTAATATGATTACTGAAACCGTACTGAAGAATAAAAATCGATAAAATTAAGAGTTTGGAGCTAACTGATAATATCAAAGACAAGTTAAACCAACCAGGTCGAATTCTAAAGCGTCAACTTTTGGATTGTTAATATATGCAAACGATTCTTATTATAATAACGATCCTGGTATATTAAAAACTATATAAAATCTTTATATGAAAAGTTATTCGTACACCCTATTCTTTATTATCCATCTTTCAAAAATGAAAAAGCTTTCGTGTGGAACGTATATTAAGGGTGGCATTTTTTACGTCCTTTAATTTTTTCATTATTCCCCCCCCATTACGATAACGTCATCGTTTATTTTATTTATTTTTTACCTAAAACCTTTATTTTATGGAGTTATTTATTACGCAGCTCAAACTTATAGTTACCGATAAATTATATTAGCAATTAGATAAACTGTATTGATTATTATGGAGTGATAGCTAAATTATACGAAATGATTTTGAAAATAACACATAGATAAATGCTGGTAATCAGAATGTCACATAAATCAAAATTTTTGAAGGAAATTTCATAAACTGTTTTCCAGAGAATTTTTTGAATTTTATTTATTTTTTTTTTACAAATATGTAGGACAAAAGAACTACACGAATGAACTTGTATTCCTCGTATAAAATTAAATTTTCTAAAAACACTGTTTAAAATGCTACTTATTTTATTGTTTAAATCTTTAAAATTTACAATAGAGGTATAAAACGGTTATAAACTCTTTCCAATTAGTACCAGAGATAAAAAGAAAGTATTCAACTGATTATGGTCGAAGTCTTCGTCAAACGTTTTAGAAAAGTGTCTCCGTACAACAGTTAACGCAAATTTTATGTATTTTAATTTTTATCCTATATTTTTTCCCCGTTAAAGTACATTCTACGAGAGTAAATGCCAAAAAACCTTCAACAACAAAAGGAGAACGAAGTTTCTTAGTAGATATTTTAAGTTAAAACACAATTTCGTTTCCAATTAGAATTATTGTAGTAAAATAATTTCATGCTGCGAGTTTCATTAAAATAATTTCGGTCATTCCAGAGTGAAGTAATTACAAATGCACAGAGATAAAAATGAAGATAATTTTTAACTTCTTTACGTTTGTTAAAAAAACAAAAAAAAACACAAAAAACGGAATATTCTAACGGAAAAACTGATTCAATTTTATATAAATTTATTTGACCAGAGAAAACTTGTCGGACCTCTACACTTTTAGATTTAAATAGTTTGATTAAATACTTCAGTAATTTTCTTAGCTATTTTATTATGAAATTAATATTAATATCAATCTGTTTTTTTACTTCCTTGTATGAAGTATTATAATCGCGAAAAATTTCTGTTTTCAGATTTCAACGGAAATATCCATTTTGACCATCCCTGAATCCATTTTTACAAGTTTCGGCGTGAGGTTTGTACGTACGTATAAACGCACGTACGTATCTCCGTATGTATTTCGCATAACTCAAAAATGATTAGCCGTAAAATTTTGAAATTTTCAGATTTAGAACTGTTGTTAACATCTAGTTGTGGACGTTCCATTTGGCTGCAATCCACTAAACCAAAAGTGTTTAAATCCAAAAACGTTTTGGACTTTTTCTTTACTGCAGTAAAATGCCCTCATTAAGAGGATTTCAACGATATATCATAAGTGGTACTTATTTTCATTGTTTCCAGATTTATAGCTAAATAAAATTTTAATTACTGAAATATTTGGATGTTACAAGGGGAAGATGTATCAGTTCGAATCCGCCTTCAAGTGCATATAATTTTTTTAAATTTAATTTTCCAAATTTACGTCTGAATGAAAAAAAATCAGAAGTTATTAGTGAAATAAAATTGAATGTATTTTTCATTTTAATTTAAACATTTTTTACAGAGAATAATAATTAATAATAAATTACTATATTTAAATTTAAAAAAATATATATGTATATAAAAAGTCGGATTCGAACCGATGTGTGCGTCGTTACGGATCCGACACGTTCTCACTTGACCACATAACTACTTGAGCGGCATGAAACAAGATTAATTGGTGAACTAATATAAAATGCTGATACACGCAACGTAAAAATATGTGATGTTGTGGTGTTAACCACAATGGAATTTTGTAACTTGTCCACTTAAAGAATTGGAGGATCGTATTTCATTTTTAAATAAAATAAGTTTAAACGAAGCGCAGCAAAAAATGTGTATACTGTATCTAATTTACTGGGCGAGCAAGGAAGTCATGTGGTGTCAATATTAGGTTTTTATAATTGTAATTTATGTAAAGCGTTTGAGGTACTATTCAAAAAGAATCTTTTTCTTTGAGTGTAATGACATATATTATGCAGTTAGTTTCTTTGCTGGAATAAAGCCGATGTTCCAAAATACGTTAGCTTTCCTGAAGAAGATAATGAGAAACGGCTTCATTCTTTTTTAACTTTATTACTTTTTTTTAGTCTCAGGGATCACCGTTAGGTACTGCTTCGGAGAATGAGATGAAATGTCAATTTTGTAGCGTGTGAAAAATGTCATGGCTGACCGGGATTCGATCCCGGAACCTCCGAATGAAAGGCCGAGATGTTACCACTTGCGTCACGGAGGCCGGCCTTATTATTTTAATAAGCTTGACATATGATACCTGTTATTCTAGATAGTAGGTAAGTAAAGTGGCATGAGGATGGGTTACTTGCACTACTAGTTTGCCTGAGCGTAACTGCTTAATTGTTTAACTGAATTATGCTTAACTGCATTTTTTTATCATAATAAAATGTTATCAAAAAACTGTCAAAGAATGACATAAAAAAAAGCAGTTAAATAAAAGCAATAAATAAAAAGTTTGCAAGCTCTCTTCAATTTTTTAGGAAAGCATAATTTTGGGGCAAAATGTTTGAAAAATGGTAAAATAATCTTGCACGCATGTAAAATTTTGCAAACATAACCCCACTTTATGGTTGAAAAATTTTGAGAAAATTGACCCCAAAAAATTACATACGCCACACCTTGAAAATACTAAGCCCAAAAATGTTATCAACAAATTATCGTCTTCTGTTTGATGCACATCCGGGGGGTAATTCCCTAACCACCAATACTAAATTTATGGGGTTAGTGTTGGTGGTGTCTTATAAATGGGGCATATAACCGTCGTCTTGCCTTAACGTATTAAAAATAGAGTTATTCCCCACACGAAAATAATTTCATTTCATATTACAAATTAGGCATCAAACTTGTTTCAGTTTTCTTCGACCGTTTCTTGGTCTTTCTCCCTTTTTCCAACAGATTCATACAGAATTTTTTGAATATCCATTCATCTAAGATGCGGTTCCCAATTTTCTTGGTGTATAATAAACGCCAGTTCGAACGCAAAAAAAAAAAAATTCCAATGCCTATCGAATATTTTAATTTTATACTTTATTTATTCAGTAAGGCACTTTAAAATTTTCCGAAAAGACAATTATTTTTTGTGTCATACGCATCTGCTAATTTCTTTCAACCCAACCTTCACATGAAAGAAAAAGATCAATGTAAAGTACCACTACAACCCAATCGTCAAAAAAGAAATGATAAGTACTTACGGGGAAGGGTATCAATCTCGTAAAAGTTCCGGATGGTAGTAACTATTTTTTAAAGGATAACAGAAAAAACTGTTAACTGTCTCAAAGGCAACAAATTCCCAATGGAGGGAGCGGAAGAGTCTAGAGGTCTGTAGTAGTCAGATGTCAGTCCCATCATCATCATCATCATACGCACAACCGGACAAGATTTTCTCAATGATAAGTTTCAGAAAATGAACGGAAAAACAGATAAGAGATTTTATTTTATTCGTAATGTTAAATTATTTTTTACATCGGTTCCAATTTTTATTCAACAATGAAATTTCCATATAATTAATTGATTAATTAAGTTTACAAACTAATTTCTTTTAATTAATGTCACGTTTACCTTTCTTATCAAACAAACTAATTCTTTGGTTGATTTATAGGAAATTTTCAGCTACGGCCGATTTCTCTGAGATATAAACAATTCTGAAATATTTCATCTGATCTTTTTCTACAACTAAAATAATTTTTTTTTTTGCTGTATTTGCTAAATATTTAGCCGATTATTTGCTATATATTGTTGATAGATTATCTAATAAAAATATGAATCGCCTTTGTCTAATAGAATAATTTTATGTGCTTTTTATAAACTTTCCTAAAAATATTAAAATTGATTTGATTGTTTTAGAAATTAATTTTGAATCCAAAAACGATAACACCTATCGTTAACTATAACCTATTTGTTAACTTACAGTTTTATAAATAGATTTTATGGGTTTTTTTACCAGTATCATTTTTACAGAATTAACATTATAAAAAAAGGAATCCATCCATCTGGTGAAAAGACTGAACAGATACGAGTAAAAAGGAGAATCTCTTCCTTCGTTCAGATTCGCTTAAAAATTAAAAACTAGAAATCATAGCAATATTTATGGATTCTTATTTCTGGTATAATAATTTCACTTAATTTTTCTTGTAACTTGAAGGTAGTTAAGAAAAAAATATAATTTGTCTCTTTTGAAATGGATAAAAACGTTATAGAAGGTGAACTTAAATGTAAATACTTGTATATAAATCAGAATACAAATCTGAAAAAAGGAATTAGTAGAACTAAACAGTTAAGTTCAAAATAACAAAATCTCTTTGTCAAATAGAAGAAGATTAAATAAATATCAATTCGTTAACATAGTGATGGATCCTTAATTTAAAAAATTATAAACCAAAACTAAAAGAATTCTTTCCAAATAATCAGGAAAATATTAATATAAAATAGACGTGTTATACAATCTACTGCATATGAGATCGATATTAATTCGGGATTTAATTATTAATTTCAATATAAACTTAAAAAAGGTTTTAAAGTATAGAATTATTCTAACAAATAAAATTTTAATCGTTTGGTGCAAAAGTATATATTAAAAAGTATTACGATAATAATGAACAAAAAACAGATTTGTAAGAATATTTACAACAGTTTAGACATTCCCATCATCTTCAAGGATTTGTGATCCATCAAACACTAAAAGAATGAGTGTTTGATGATGTGTCGTTACACAAATGAGGATCTGTATGATTCTTGAGGAGGCCTCTTGTAAAATCGATAACAAAATTGTTTAGTTGCATTCAACAGAGACAAAACAAAACTTGAAGGTTAAAAAAAAATTAACCAAATTTAACGATTTCCTTATACATTTATTCCTCTTTAAAAAAAACAAAAAACATTGCATTATTAAAAATAATTTTAATGTTTAATTTAATGATTTTAAAAATGCATATTGAAATTTAATGAGTTTAAAATAAAATTGTATATCATGCTAGTACCTATAAATTAAATATTAGGCAGGCTGCATTAAAAATAAGTTTGTCACGAAATAATATTATAGTTAAAAATAATTTAACAAAGAGTATACGATTTGAAAAATAAAATTTCCACTGTTTATTTATAATAGAAAAACAAAAATAAAAATCTAATAATTAATTCAACTTAATACGGATGGAAAAATACAATTTCTCACAAATCTAAATTTCTTATTTACATTACTAATAAATAAATATTATCTAAGAGGTCCACATCTTTTGAAATGTGGATATGGAAAAATTAAGACGGACGGATAGAGACAGGAGTGAGGAAATAATGAACAGAATTAAAGAAGAAAGAATACTTGTGTAGGAAGTAAACAAAATAAAAGAAGACTCGTTTAGGACATATGGTTAAAGGAAGTAAAATCTTAACAACTGCAGCGGAAGGGTCAATAGAGGGAAAAAGAAAGTGAGGAATACGAAGGGGAAGGTTTAGGACAGGGATGGATGGAGACAGCGGTGGTTCTAAGGACCTGCAGTCAGAACACCTGACGATGATGAAATAAAAACATGTGATGTAGACACCACATAACTTCCTTATAAGACTATTAAATTACATACAGTGTACACATTTTTTTCTGCGCTTCATTTAAACTTATTTCATTTGAAAGTGAAATACGATCCACCAATTCTTTAATAAAGTGAACAGTTATACAATTGCATTGTGGTGGATAATACATTGCATCACATTTTTTTGTGGTGCCCATATTAGCATTTTATATTAGTTTACATATTAATTTTGTTTTACGTGGCTCAAGCAGTTATGTGGTGGAAGTGATTTATTATATTGATTTATTAATAATTATTAATCTCTGTAAACATTTTTTGATTACAATGAAAAGTACATAAAATTTTATTTCACTAATAACTTCTGATTTTTTTCATACTATTTTATTGTTATTATTTATTGTAAAAAAGTTTTTACAATCAGAGGCCAATAATTATTAATAAATTAATATATTTAAATTAAAAAAACAAAAGAGATGAGGTCTGATTCGAACAATGTGCTTATAAGATCCAAATATTTCATTAATGAAAATTTTATTTGGCTATAACTCCGGAACCAATGAAAATAACTAACATTTATGATATAGTGTTGAAAAGCTCACAACGAGAGCTTATTAATACAGTTAAGAAAAAGTCCAAAACCTAAATCTTTTTTTTTATTTTGGGCTTTTTTGGACACTTATGATTCAGTCGATTGCAATCAAAAGAGGAGGTGCACAACTAGATGTTACGACAGTTCTAGATAAAAAAAATTTTTCATTCTATGGCTAATCATTTTTGTGTTATGTGAAATACATACTGACAAACGTACGTATATATATATATACGTACAGATGTCACACCCCAAAACTAATAAAAATGGATTCAGATATAATCAAAATGGATTGTTCCATTGAAATTTGATAACCGAAATCTTTTGCCATTAAAATATTTCCTTGTACTTCCTACAAAGAGGTAAAAATACTCTACTAAAAAACTATAAAGTTTTCTTTTAAAACTTTAGTTAAAATATAACAAAACTAATTAAAAATGTATTTTTTAAAACAAAAATTATAATTATATATTAGAATTACACGATCTCAGTTCGATTCTCTTTGAGAATACGAAGAAAAAATTCATCAGATCTAACTAGCTCATATCATATATAGCAACTGTAACTGGTCGAAAGGTAAAGTTATAAACGTAAATAAGTAAATTAATAAATAATAAAGAATAAATTGCTTTATTTATTGGAATTATTTTTTGTCACTAGTTTACATCTTCTTACGTTACATTATTGACCGATTCATTCCTTTGTTCTATTTATTTTTGGTTGGCGATTTTTGCTATTTTTACTTTTTGCTATTTTGTTCACTAATTTTCGGTGTTTCCTGAGAATCTGTGCGCGTATGTATGTAATCTTGTTAATGTAGTGAAAGATTGTTATAAAATACGAGAGGAATTAACATTATAATAACATTAAAAACGATAAACGATAGTTACAATTTAAATAATAATTTCGTTTATTTTGGCTGACATCCTGCAACAGTTGCCGACGAATGATAATGAAATAAATTGTTTTTTTCTTGTGTGAAAAACTATCATGCTTGAAAAGAACTCAAATCCAGAATTTCCTAATAAAAGGCAGAGGCATTCCGTCACGTAGATCGGCAATTCGTAAAAAAAGAAGGAATAAAAAAAATAATTACACGCATTAATTGTCAATTAATAATAAAGTAATTTATAGAGCTCCCCGATAAAACCAAGTGAAATGTAAATAAATTAAAATTCACATATCACTTATTTCAATAATTTGAAAAAAGTAAAATTTCAACCGCATCATCATCGTTATAAAAAAAAAAATGCATATTCTGTGTTTTAGTTTGAACAGATGACGCATTATCAAATAAGGTCCACAATCAAAGTGAATGTGATTCAGCGTAACGCGGCAGTTATACAAGGGTCATACGTATTGGAGCGTCAAAAGATGACATGAGGTATCCGTGCGTTAACACAGTGTACCACAAAAGCAGACGATAGAGGACAACTTCTTCACAGCGACTGTATCGCATTAACGGCAAGGTAATATACTGGATATAATTTGACGTAGCTTACGATTAACACCTATAATCTGTTCATTCTGTCAAACTGACGTTTGACAATGTTTGTGTAACGAGATAAAAGAACATTTTTTCGAAAATTTACTAAGCGCAAGCCTCCTTCGCGGCTGTAATCAGTTATTTTATAGCCTGCATATATAATTCCTACGCGGCAAGGAATCCAGGAAAAACTAAAATATACAAGAAATAGATATAGACGCAATGTATGAAATTATTTATTGGATGCATAGTTAATACGTCTGACAGTGCTTGTAGAACACTTACATAATTATAACGCAGCAAAGCATGGCGGAACCATCAATTGCTTGATGAAGAGCCATTAGTATGGCTTACAAGTCGGCAAATAATTATTTAAGTGCGCGAAGACCGAGTGAAATGTAGATATTTAAAAACTACTGTAAAAAATAAATGTTTAAAAATATACACTAATCGATAAGAAAAACAAAACCAATAAAATATTTTATAATTATAAAAGAAAAAAATCTGATGTAGACACCACATGACTTATTTGTACGCCTATAAAATTATATTTCATTAATAACTTCTGATAATTTTTTTTATTGTTATTATTGAATTACTATTTATCGTAAAAATATTTTTACAATCTAGGTTAGTAATTTAATAAATAAAATTAGTAAATTTAATAAAGTTAAAAAAAAGGAGATGAAGTCTGATTCGAACCGACATGCCTTCTGGAACCAATGAAAATAAGTATCACGTACGATATATACATCGTTGAAAATCTCTCAATTAGGGCTTATTTAATTAAGAAAAAATCCAAAATACAATTTTTATTTTGGATTTGGGCTTTTTTGGACACTTTTGGTCCAGTCGAGTGTAATCAAAAGGGAAAGTGCACAACTAGATATTAAAAAAGTTAAATTCAAAATTTCAACATCCTATTGCTAATCGTTTTTGAATTTTTCGAGATACATACATACGTACGTACGTACGTACAGACGTTACGCCGAAACTAGTCAAAATGGATTCAGGGAGGGTAAAAATGTATACTTCCGTTGATATCTGAATACTGAAATTTCGTGATCACAATACTTCCTTTACTTCGTACGAGTAAGTAAAAAGTAAGAACTAAATAATTACTGGTTGTTTCAACACGTCTATCTATTTTCTGGAAACAAATTTCATTAAAATGAACTGTATTATTTATAACTTATTCATAGACGAAAGGGTCTGTAAAGTTTTTATTAACATAGAATTCAACCGTGTTTAAATTACGAGTATATAAAAAACATATACAAAAACTGAAGTTTCAAACTCTAAAACTAATGGCAAAAAGTATAAATTCTGATCTGTTAAATTGTTTTCAATTTAAGTGAGAACAAACAGTACGTATAAATACTAAAAACTACTGTATGTATTATGTAAAATTTCTTATTGACGTTTGCTAGGAGTTAGTAGAAAAGTCAAAACTAAATTTTATGATAAAAAGAACACCAAAATTCAATTTTCAAAACGTAAAATCTCAACTAAAAAAATGTTAGTTAATTACCATATGTGTATGTAAAGATATAAAAAAGAAACAGCACTCGCTTACTTTTTCTCATCAATACGTATTATTTCCCTCGTGGTATAGAGAATTCATATTTTTATGAAGGATTTTAATTAGAATTCATACAGTTTTCTAGTTGCAACAGAAAATATTTTTTTCTTTTTTTTAAATTCAACCTGGATAAAAATACGGGTTGATTGTATTGATTCAATCATTCTAATTCTACTATTTCACGAAGTATGAAAAACTAAAAAATTGTGTAAATATTTATTTGTTTCAATTGTAATTTTACCAGTAAAATGTTTAATATATTAGGGAATTGAAACGTGTACAACTCCACAAAAGCGTATTAATATATCTCAAATATTTTTTAAACCTTTTCATTGTGATTCAATATCTAAAAAAAATTTTACTACATCAAAAACAAAAATCTGAAAGAAAATTTAAATTAAATTCACATTATTTCATTATTTTTTTCATTATTTCATTATTTTTTTTTTTTTAGTTCATTATTTTTTTCTTTGATTTGAAATTAATGTTTTGGTTAAAAATTTCTAAAATAAACTTAACCCAAAAATTTAACTAACAATAAATTCGATAACAATCTACTAAAAATTAATATATATTATACATATTCGTAATGAGTACGTTGCAATCTATTCAACTAGAAAGGAATAAGCAACTCACCGGGCTGGTCTAGAGGTGAACGCGTCTTCCCAAATCAGCTGATTTAGCAGTCAACTGTTCCAGCGTTCAAGTCCTAGTAAATTCAGTTATTTTTACACGGATTTGAATACTAGATCGTGGATACCGGTGTTCTTTGTTGGTTGGGTTTCAACTAACCACACATCTCAGTAATGGTCGAACTGAGACGGTACAAGACAACATTTCATTTACACTCAAACATATCATTCCCTGAAGTATATCTTCTGAACATATCATATCTTCTGAAGTATTATCTGAAAGGTAATTGCCGGATGCTACACAGGAAAAAGAAAAGTAGTAATAAGCTACTAATAAAGTAAGTAATAAGCTATCTCTCTTCCATGGTCCAATGAAATGAGGATGCTATGTAAATGAGGTACGATGTGTAAGTCTTGTACAGATTCAGGTCGAACATTCCTGAGATGCGTGGTTAATTGAACCCCAACCCCCAAAGTATACTACTGTGTTTAGTACTCATACTCAAATTTTAAGTCTAACAATGTAAAATATCTAATATTTAAAGCGTTAAATAAAAAAGCAACACCACTTCCGACAACATACTAATTTGGCGCTGATTTTAAAGTCGAAATTTAAAGAATTAAAACTTATGAGTACATATTTTTTCTTTGCTTTTCATCTTTTTAAAAGTCATTTTTGCTTTCTTAGTTATTATTTTTTAGAATAAAGAATGACTCCGGTATAATGCGGCCATTCGGAGAAAACTGTTATACCCCTGTTATAGATTAACCGCTTTATTTCAAAAATAAAGTAATAAAAAGAGAAAAAAAATTCTAATTGAATTATTGTAACACAATTAAAATATTACTGAATGTTATACTTAAAAGTAAGAATATTAAGAGATGAAATAATAATTTCTGTGTGTATGTATTGTATGATATTTACATTTTAATAGGTAAATATTATTTGCATATGTTTTTTGTTTTTCTGGAACGGTAAACTTCAGTAATTGTTCAGATTTTCAAGTACTTTCCCTTATAGTCTTAATTGGAAATTCGTACTAAAGTAACCGATTTGAATTCCGTAAAGTAATAGACAGTACTATATTAATACAACACATCTGAATTTAAGGAAACAGATTAAGACAATATAAATTGTTGATATCGTTATTTTACGTTATCTTACTGTTTGTTCAGTACATTTACGTGTAATTTCACATAGCTATTTATTCTGTTCAATTTATTATTAAATATTTACGTAGTTCAAGTACGTTTCTATATACCTAATAAAAAGTAGAAACATTTTTTTTTAATATCTGATGGAGCGCGTTTCTTTGAAACGCGTTATACCGGGGTCGTACTGTAATTCACTATTTAGCTGTTTTAAACGTGATTTATTTTTTACTTTTAATAATATTAGACTTACAAAAAATGGTACATGTATGAAAAGAAGGGAATCGTAAAAAAATTTGCATTAAATAAAATAATAAAAGATATGAAGAAAAGGACGTAAAAAGTGAATGATACTGACCGTGAGTTACGGATATCTGGAATGAGTGTGTGTGTGGTGTGTGTATATATATATATATATATATGTACGAGTATATTTATACTACATTTTTCTATTAATTTTCTTAAGTTTTTCCCACAAAAAACGTGTTGCAATCATGATATTTTTCTAAAATTCTTCGTTTAAATATCTTTAAGTTTAAAGCGCAATTTATGTTATAACTTATTTGATAGAGTAATAAAAACAGTTAACGATTACTTGAAAAAAATATTATGAGAACATTGTAGGAATCTGATCAAAAAAATAAGAAAACAGTCCTCGATACCGGCTCATTTTATAAACGTTTTGGCTGCTTAAATGTAATATTAAAAACTAAACGAACGAGAAAAACGTTTTAATTTTTTTAAGCTTTTTAAAAATTAAAAACATAATTTTATAATTATAAATTATAACAGTAAAATAAATTCTAAAACGATGGTCCTTTTTAATTCTTTTAACTTAACTACAGCAAAAGAATTTTTTTTTTTTACAAAACATTTATACATTTAAATAACATCATATAAAAACATTCATATAGAATTACGTTAAAAACATAAACATTTTTACAGTTTTATAATACCGAGTTATATTAAGATAAAGTCCACTTTTTAAATAATAACTATGATTTAGAAATTAAATTATGTAAATAAAATTGTACTTACTTGAATCAAATGGAATATAAACACTTCAAAAGCTTCCCCGTAAAAGAGTAGTATGTACGTAAATTAATCAAACAAACTAATAATAAAACTTTTAAAGTTCAAAAACAACAAAAAATAGTTTGTTAATTTGTAATAAAGATAAATAAATAAGTAAACGAATTATTTATACAGACAAAATGATTAATAACAGTTTAAAAAAATTAAATCATAAAAAAAATTATTAATACGACGCGAGAATATAAACGCGACTAGAACAATATGAGCTCCGACAACAGAGCATCAGCAAACTTCCAGAGCGTTGCAACGCTAACAACTGGCCTCGTGGAGCGCAACGCATCGATTTTAAATGCGAATTGCATCGGTTGGACCTGCGCATTTCAACAATTTTGGTAATTTACTTCTTTTTTTCTTTTTCTTTAAGTCTATTTCTTCTTTATTTCAGATCGACTTAAATCTTTCTATGTCGAGACGTGGTTTAAGACTTTACTAGCTTTGAAATTTTAATCAAGCGACAATGTTTACTATTATTTATATTTATCTTTATTACTTTTCCTTCTTCTGATGCTCCGGCTGCTGCTGCTGCTGCAATAAAGCTCTTTGTTTATTGTTCTTTTAAATAACAAAATTCCATCTCTTCAGCTGAATTTATAAATCTTATCAAAAAATAAATGCGTTTGGATACAGGAAATTCTGCATATAATCATAACGCTGTAAAATAATTTTATATTTTATTACAAATTAGATGTCTTTTCTACGTAAAATGTACTTTTTATTATAACAAATATGAGAAAATTTGAAACTGTTTAAAAAAAAAATATATATATAAATTAAAATCCTTTATTGAAACAGAAAAAAATTATATATTTTGACGCGTGCTCCTTAACAGTAATTAATATATTTGTTACCTATTGGATAAAATATAATATTTTTTCTAGCTACTGAGCTTGCAGTTTGATGAATTTAATAATTCCCTTAAAAATAATAATAAATAAAACATTATAAAAAATAGTGTACTCGGAAGGAAAAAAATAATTTTTTCACTAAGTCTACAACACATTCTTTGAAACTTATTTTTTTGAAACAGGAACCAAATTTTAAATAAATTATTCATAACACGAGATACGAATAATGAACGACATTTATTTGAATTAAAACTTCAAGCTAATTCTAAAATCTGACGCCAATTTTAAAAAAGTTTCAAACATTGAGAAATTACCTTTTTCTTTTCAGTGCAATGTGTATGTATATATATATATATATATTTATATGAGCATATAATCTTTTGAATATTCAAATAATTTAATAGTTTGTAAAATACAAACTACCAGACAACCTAGTGTTTTTTATTTTTTTCTGTTTAGCCTCCGGAAATCACCGTCAGGTATTACTTCATAGAATGAATGAGGGTGATATGTATGAATATAAATGAAGTTTACTCATGTACAATCTCAGGTCGACCGTTCCTAAGATGTGTGGTTAATTGAAATCCAACCACCAAAGAACACACCGGTATCCACGATCTTGTATTCAAATCGGTATAAAAGTAACTGCTTTTACTAGGATTTGAACCTTAGAACTCTCGACTTAGCTCACCATTAGACCAACCCGGTGGGTTCAAACACACTAATTAGATAAGTTAAATTTACGTCATTAATTCTCAATAACTAGATTTCAAGGTATCCCGCATTTTCAGTTGATAATAAATTCTATTTTTACAACATTAAAGCTTATTATTTTTAATAATTTGTCATAATGTTTCGGAAATTTTAATATTTTATCTCTGTCATAGTTTAAATAATAATGTAAAAGAACATGTACTTCTGCTTTCCAGTACTGAAATCATACATATATACTTTTTTTCTTCGAAGTAGTTTAGATTAAAAAAAAATATAAAATTATTAATTTTAATTTTGTATCATCGAAGCGGAAATATAGGCAGACATACAAAAAAGACTGCTCGTAAGAGAAAGCACCGTTTTCTCGAAACAAAAAAGGATCATTCAAAACGACTTTATGATTTGAGGGAAATGATGAAGATTCTGATGGGTAGAGATGTACATGAATAGAGATTATCTAAAATACGGGAATACATGAAGGATATGTTTCAAGAGAAACGCAGTCTGAAAGAAAACGTCAAAATGGTTTGATTTGCAAGCGCTTTTCAAATGAGACTAAATTACAAAGATCACACCGTTTTTCGTTGATCATAAACTTTCTTGTAACGAAACGAAAATCATTCACACCGATTGACAATTGTAAGGAAGCTACAATGCGAAAATTTTTGTATATATGTTTACAGAGATCAGCTATCATGTAATATAAGGCAGGTATTCAAATCATCTTTTAAAAAAGCAGTAACTATATTCTAACGCCTACATTGGAGTTTTTTGCCCAATGAGCTTCTTTTAATGGTTCAGTACCACTCGGCAATTATAAAAAAGGCCACCTTAAAATTATCCCATATTATTTTAAAAACTTTCATCCAAATTGGTGCACTTAGTTAAACGTTTTTCCTGGCAAACAAAAATAAGATATACATCAACAGGTCGACTTCAGAACCTCCTTCTTTTTGAAGTCTGTTATAAAATTGACTGTGATCTTATTTAATTTCTAATTACTCTTTTCTGTTAATTATTGTAATTTCATTTCATTACCAAAGTTATTTTAAAATATTCAACAAAGATTAAAAAAAAAATGTTTTTTCGTGGCTTTCTATCGAAACTTTTTCACAAATTAAGCCCGTATGAAATATATAAGAGAATATTAAAATATAAATTCTAATAAGTAACTGTTTTTCATTGTCCTCGACCACTTTAAACATTTACGGGCCAACCATTTTCCGGCCATATTTTAAATAACACCTATTTCAATCGGTAACAGTTATAACAACAAAAAAAAAAAAAAAAAACAACTTTCGCCAATCCGCGCAAGAAGAGCGTCTTTTAGATTCAGACAGCCTCCCAAATTCGCAGTTAGAAACGCACTGATTTTCAGAGTACAACGCAGTACATATGTTCGATCAACAAGTAAACTTTATACACAAGCATCAAGTTTCAACTCGCTCATCACTGTGACTCACTGCATAAGAGCTTATTAAAAAATAATACAAAGCCAACATTTGAGGTTATGTTGTCTGCTGTCGAAATTAAAATGAGCGTAACTCAAGAACGACTCAACCTAAATTTTAATGAAATTAATCCAGTAGTTTTGGAAATTTTCGAACTACAAATTTTCTACATAAACCTACGTGTATATATATATATATATATATATACGGAAATTGCATTTTAAATGAATGGAATTTACATACCTCAAAACGTAAAGAATGTTATGCAACGAGCCTATAATGATAGCATTGATGCACGTGTGCGAAGTAAGTTAGAACACGAATTTCGGTGATTGTCATAAACTTCACAAGAGTACATTAATGGTCATTGTAAAGCTGCATACCGTATTTTTTCTGTGGTTGAGAAAATATTTTGATTATTAATTTAAATCAATGATAGGATACATTGTTTACGGAATATTTTTTTTTTAATTTCTCAAAAAAATTCATTATACTACACGCTTCTGTGGCAAAAGGCTATTAGTTTTCTTTTCTTTTTTTTAATATCGATCGGTGTTAAAGACATTTCTTCCTCAGAATCTGACACAATTAACAAAAGGATAAACAGTGCAATATAGAAGCTTAGCTACCTATCAGTGTACTTTCAAATTAAACTTTCCTTGCTAACTATTAAATCGGATTAAAATCAAAGTAAAAAAATAGCACATTAAACAATACCCGCTTCTCATTGGTCAGGGGTTAAAAATGTAGGCTGTTGATTGGTTGAACATCTATATCATAATTAATATCTTTTTCATTATGACTCTCATTATGATACTGGTTGCAGACGCGTAATTTAAACGTTATAATACAGACGTACAAAAATTCAATTTTACCCGCAATCCCACTGTACGAACGAAATTAACTCCGTAATTTTGTTGGAAAAGTCGGTAAATAAATCCGAACGTTCTTTTTAGTAAACTGCTTAAAAAAATGCAGTTATAGTAGGCAAATTAATAAAAATATAATGACTATTCTTCACTGCGAATTAAAATACGATTGCATCTTTCGCTCAATTAATGATGAGTACAGTAACTTAAGCTAGAAACATAGAAATATATTTACGTTAAAAAGTAATCGGCCAAAGTACCTTTGATCAACTTAATTAAATAATGTTTTTGTGTAAATAGCAATGATGAAATTAAAGTGTAACAATAATAGTGTTAATAATTATAAAATATATAACACCACTCTAATTAAGTTTAACCATTTTGTTAGGGGAATTATTACATTTCAAACTCGCCATCAAAGTTAATAACGTGACTAATATAATGCAAGAATTATTTATTCGTGTAACAGGTGTATCGTAGTTTAAGGATTATGAAATCCGAAAAACAAAGTTGTTTAAAGATAAATTGAAAAAGTTATATTTTTCAAATATTACAGTTTTTATCGTAACTGAATCGTTAAAACATTTTCTATATTCATTTTCTCATTTTCCGTTATCTAGTTCATACAAATTTAATTTTCGTTCGTAGCATAAAATAATATAAATTTAACAGAAACTTCGTATCACTGCGATCAGTAATTCGGTAATAAATTCTAATAGCAATAATTTTTATTTAACGTCTTTGGTCCGATGACTTAAACAAAAACTTTACAAAGAATATTTAATTTTTTATGGCATATTTGCTTAATCCTACTAAACCGCTTGTTTATCATCTAATCCTTTTTCCTCTATCAGATCTAATCATGTAATAGGTGAACCTTAGTTTAAGGATAACGAAAACCGAAAACAATTAAAGTTGTTTTATGATAAGTTAGAGAATATCCATTCAATCATCTTACGTTTCTGGTCTTATAATTCTAGAGCAATCAGAAAGTATGATAATCAGTCAAAATATGACATGCCTTTTTTTGCATTTCTCAACGCTTCATGGCTCAGGTATTACAAAAAGCAAAAAAAAAAAAGGTGGGGATAATGTTCGTCCGTATATACATATGTACGTGTGTTGTCGTTTTTGATTCTCAATAACTTTTGATTTGATTAACTAATTTTTATTAAAATAGCACAGAGACTTGTGTATGTAGGGCAATTTTTGGTAAAATTTGGGGTAAATATCTCCAGACGGGGGGATGGAAAGTCTTTACTTCCTTGTACAAAGTAAAAAAAGTATTGTGATCGCGAAAAATTTCGGTTATCAGATTTTTTCGGAAATATCCATTTTGACTTGTTTCGGCGTGATGGCTGTACGCACCTACGTATCTTGCATAACTCAAAAACAATTAGCCGTAGGATGCTGAAATTTTAGATTGCTGACTTTTGTAACATCTAGCTGTGCACCTCCTCCCTTTTTGCTTGCAATCGACTAGACCAAAAGTGTCCAAAAAAGCCCATAATCTAAGAAAAATTGGATTTTGGACTTTTTCTTAACTGCTGCAATAAGCCTCATGGGAAGCTTTTCAACGATATATCATAAGTGGTACTTATTTTCATTGATTTTAGAGTTATTGCCAAGTGAAATTTGAATTGATCAAATATTTGGATCTTACAAGAGCACATTGGATCGAATCAGACCCTCCTTTTTTTTTTAAAAAAAAAGAAAAATAATAATTTAAATATATTGATTTATTAATAATAATTATTTACCCCTTATTGTAAGAGAATTTTTACGACAAATAATAATTCAATAATAATAAAAAAAAATTTTTTAAATCAGTTGTTAATGAAATCAAATTTTATGTACTTTTCATTTTAAAATAATGTGTTTGTGTAATTTAATAGGCGTACAAGCAAGTCATGTTGTGTCCACATTAGATTTTTTGGGTTCAATCTTCTAAAAATTTGCAAACATAACCCCACCAATCATAAAACCATTATAAAAACCATGTTACTACAGTTTTTATTACTGCTATTTGCTATTTTGCGCTACTGCTTATAACTCAAGATACTTCCTAATCATTTAATGGAATGCAAAGTTGGCAGGAGTCTATTACTCCCTACTTTATCGCAGAACCTGGACAGAGTCCCTTGCTGCTGGATCATTCTAATCGGGCTTGTTTTTAAAAGGGTTATTTTTTAATCTCGGATCTAATTTTTCAAGTTTTGTAATCATTTAGGAAAAGTTATACATCGTACAATCGAGTTCAAAATATGAATCTTATTTTATTTAAAAATTTTATTTTATTCAAATTGTAATTTCATCATTAGTATTCAAAAAAAAAGAAAAACATTATCCATCTCGAAAATGTAGTTAATTTATTTTTTAAAAAGTCATCATCGTCGAGTAAAATTTGAAAAAAGAGAGGAAATTATTTAATTAGAAAGAAAGGGAATATTTAAAAAAAATTATTTTTGGGAACTTTATACGGGCGTAAAATCACAATAAATTTAAAAGTAGTCAAAAACGTAATATTGTTTAGCTTTGCTTTTAGGTTTTACAAAATAAAAACTTTAATAAAGAATTAAATTTGAATATGTATTAACAGGAAAATAGTAAAATATATAAATTTTTTTTTGCTATTATTTTAAAATGATTTATTTAACCTCAAAAAGTATGCCAAAAATATAGTAATGCTATGTATAATAAATGTATGCTATGTATTATAAATGAATATAAAAATATATTTTATATTTGTTTATATTTTCATTCCTGAGTATCAATTACCAACCCCAAAATTTTTGTTGAAATTGTGTTATTAATTTATTTTATGTTTTCCGAAGAAATAATCTACACATAATAGTGGTTAAAAATCTGCTTACTTTTGAAAGTAAACAGTAATTCATGATGCAATTTATACCGTTTGCAATCACAGTACTATGTATGTTTTTTCATCCCAGTATGAAAAATGTTGTAAATTTATTTGTATATTTTAATTTTTTTTCTTTTATATTTAAATTATTTTAAAAGGTTATTTTATCAAGAAAGTAGTACGTAAAAAGCGATTTCAGTCTGTAAAATTTTAATGTAAATTCTATTTTATGTTTTGCACGAAATTACTTCATTACGTTACAACACGCCATGTATTAAATACATAAATGACTATAAATCAAACTCTTTAGCATTCGGTTAGACACAATTCTTATTTATAACATCGATTCTTTTTCTGATAACTGTAGCTAAAAATTAATTTCATTATTTCCCATTCAAATGTAAAATCTTAGAAATTAAAGACACTATTATTTTGATTATTAGAATAGAAAAATGAAAAAGAAATCTAGTTAACCTTGCACCAACTTTAGGTGTTCTACTACCAAGGATACAGTAGTGTCCTATCTCTTTGCATAATCGAATAATGTATTCCCAAAAAAACTGTTAGGTTCCACTAAAAGTAAACGAAAGGTTAATTTAAAAAAAAAAAGTTGTTCATAATTTAGTCCTGCGTTTATATTTATTACACTAAATATCAGCACAGGTTACGAATAGAAAGGAAAGATATATTGATTTGAATTTAATTTTCGTGACTTCATTTTTCATTCAGATATGAATATGAATGAGAAAATTATTTTTGAATGGAAGTTCATCAGAACGAAAAAAATTAGGAAGTATACTGCAAATAAGTTTAGTAGATGAAGTAAAACAAAAATGAAAGAATAGCATCACGTAACACTGATTCTGCTACAAAATATGCAGTCCAAATTGTCTAATTGCAACAACAAAAAATGCATTGTTACTTCATAAAAAATCATGGATTACGATAAAATTAAACCGACAAATGAAATTTTAACGAACTATTATTCAAGGTTGTGATGTAATTTATTTGTGTACATATATACAACCGTGGCCGAAGCGTTTATAGAGTCATTCTTTAACACCTATGAAAAGTTTATCGTTTATAATTACGTTTAACGCGTCGGGTTACAATCCCAGTCTGATCATGGAAGTTCAGAGAAAAAAAATAATAAAAATGTGCCAGACACTACAAAGTAGTAATGTTTCCGTTATTACCAAAAACATTAAAAAATTTATTGTTAATTTTTTTCATTCACCAAATGTTTTTAATTACCATAATTTAATTAAACGGTCAAAAATTACTTTCACAGTTAAAAAAATATAAAAAAGAAATAAATAAAAATTAATAATAAAAATATCCCACAACAAACCGCTGTCTTTCTTTTTTTCTGTTTAGCCTTCAGAACCCCCGTACGGCATTACTTCAGAGGATGAATGAGGATTATATGTATGAATATGTAAATGAAGTGTAGTCTTGTACAGTCTCAGGTCGACCATTCCTGAAATGTATGGTTAATTGAAACCCGACCACCAAAACAACACCGGTATCCAAGATATAGTATTCAAATCAATGTAAAAGTGACTGCTTTTATTAGGATAAAAAACCGCTATCTAGCAAGAAAGATTTATCACAATGCTATCACGAATCGTTTGAAGTACGAGTCGTATTTTGTAATCGATTTGGGTATTCTACACCCACCTAATCGGTTATAAAACTATTTGGCAGCGCGGCGCTTACCACTGTATGTATCTTAGGAACAAGTGTTTCGTTGCATTGCAGAACATCTTAATGATGTAGAGATTCGATATTATCAATGCTTTGGTCAAAAGGGTTGGATATTTCAATAGGTTATCGTAGTAAGGCTAATCAACCAATTCGCTTTACGAAAATAATGACTGAATTTCAATCTTGTTTCTTGTTTTACATTCTAATATCAAATCGTAATATGAAATTAATCAATGTAATGCGGTTTGATAAATAATATCAAATCGTATTTTGTGTTACAGTAAGATATGTATATCAAAGTTTGATTTTTTTCCATTATTGCAAATGAAAAATCATATTACAAAAATCTTTCAAAATGTTTAAAAACTTTCTTTATACTTATTAGTCATACTTTAATCAAATTATTATCATATATTGCATGAGTTTAATTAGTAGGTTAATTTAGATTTCAAAAAATAACATCATATATTGAAACCCCGCATAGCTGTTTTGCAGATTTTTTACACTCGTACCCTTAATTTACCCTTAAATTTCCGTACGGGGGGGGAATGTTTGCAAAAGTATTGGTGGAATATTGTATTGTCACCCGGCCTTAGTAACTGTGCAAAATTTCATCATTAGGTTATGTCAGGAAGTATGTTAAATTAAAGATACAAAATTTCAGAACAAACATGAAAAAAACATCGTGAATTAAAGGAAAACGAGTAATAAAACAATGCAATTACGGTATACAATATTCTCGCAATCATTAACGCCAAACAATTGTTACTCTCTATTAATTTTGTACACTTATAAAAAAAAATTTCAATAAAAGAACCCTACCAACGAAAAATTCAACTGACTAGAATTCCACTAGAATTTTATTAAATTATTTAGAAGTTGTGACTCAGAATGAGAAATGTTTACCAGTCAATCGCGATTCGAAAACGTGAAAATAAAATTACATTTCGTTCTGAAGGTTATGATGCTTTCAAAACTTAAATTTTCAACTTTGTGATGACTTCTGGTCAGCTGTTTCAGTAAAATTATTTTTCTCATAACCTACACTGGCGAGTGTTCTAGAAGTTTACAAATAAATTGAATAACGTGCAATGACCAATTTTTTGCTTTCCGAATGTGAAAACCGGTTAAAGTTTATTCTCGTATAATCAAATAATGTAGAAAAAATTATACGAACGTAGAAATATTTACAAGCGGGTAGAATAATTTAAAAACGGATGAACTTCAGTGACTGACGAGCACCATTCTGGACGCCCAATCGATGTTTCAACACTATTTAGACTCTCCGATTCAAGAAGACCAACGAATTACAGTTAAGATTACAGTTGAAAAATTACAAGTAAGTGTCGGTACAATTCATAACATTACCACCAACAAGCTCAAGTACCGTAAAACGAGCGCAACATGAGTTCCAAGGAAGTTGACACATCACCATAAGGAGACAACAGTTTGTACTTGCACGGAATTGAAACAACGGTATCAGCAGGAAAGTGAAGGATTTTTGCGCAGTACTCTAACCTATGATGACACATGGATTCACCATTATCAAACGGACTAAAAAACATAGAGCATGGACTTGAAGCATACGAGTTGACCTGTCAAAAAAAATTCCGAACTCGAACAGAAGCAGGAAAATCATGATGAGAATCTTTTGGGATGCAAACGATTCGGTTTTTGTCGATTTTCTAGAAAATAAATGACAATAAACAGCGCAACACCCTTGTTAGATGCTTATCGACAAAGTGAAGCCAACAGTGGTGGAAATGGATCTCAGCGTAAAGCAATCATTTTACTTCACGATAACGCCCGGTCTCCTACATATCAGGTACTTCGACGAACCATCAAAGGAATGCATCGGAAAGTGTCTACCTCATCCTCCATACTTTCCTTCATCGGATTTCCACATCTTTTGTCGGCTTAAGGACGCTCAACGCGGTAAGACATTTAATGGGAATGATGATTCAAAGAAAATGTGCTAAATTGGTTCCGACTTCAAGACAAAGATTTCTTTGCTGCAGGCATAAATAAGCTGATTTAGAAGTGGAATGAGTGTATTATTGTTGCAAAGTGAAAAGAATTTCATATTAAGTAAATAAATTGTTTTACCTCCAGAGCAATTTGTGACTTCAGTTTTTGAGTAGTCCTCGTGTTAAGTTCATGATGAAGTAAATTCCCACTCGATCACAACCGACGTGGACTAGTTGTCCCATTAAAAATTCCTAAAACATAAATACCTATTCACAACTCATATAAAGTAGGAAATGCTGTGATAAAAGTAAAATGAAGTAGCCGTTAACAAGTAATGATTCATGGTTTTAGGAGACCCACCGGGCTGGTCTAGTGGTTAACGCGTCTTCCCAAATCAGCTGATTTGGAAGTCGAGAGTTACAGCGTTCAAGTCCTAGTAAAGCCAGATAATTTTTACACGGATCTGAATACTAGATCGTGGATACCGGTGTTCTTTGGTGGTTGGGTTTCAATTAACCACACATCTCAGCAACGGTCGAACTGAGAATGTAACAAGACTTATATACACTTCATTTACACTCATACATTACATCCTCTGAAGAATTATCTAAACGGTAGTTACCGGAGGCTAAACAGGAAAAAAAGAAGAAAGAAAGTCTGCAACACAACGCAATTTAATTCATCACATAATTCATCCATAAAATGAAATGAATGAAATGGTTTTAGGAGGGATGAGTCTAATCCCATCCTATTCTGCTTACAGTAAACCAACTGGTGATCACCTCAAGGAATAATTCACAAAATATCTTGATCAGGTTTTCATCTCTTTTCATTTTTATTCCGACGGCTACACATGGCAGTTATTTTAATACGGGAGTGATAGAATGCTAACAATCATTATTGCTAATAACTGAATTGTTTAATCATTCAACAACAGTTGTAGAGAATGAAAGGCAATAACTTAAAACATTAATCAAAATAATTTAAGGTACTACAATTCATAACTGCTACGTAGAATGAGTTACCAATAACCAACCAATAAAGAATCGAAATCAATACACACAGAAAAATAATAATTTTTGGCTGCTTCTTATCGTCTCGTAGTCAAAGTAATTGGAGTGAAAAAGTGTTTCAAATGGGAAATAACAGAATGCGAAAAAATTTATGCAAGAAGAGTAGGAATAAAAATAAATAAGGAAAAGTAATGGAAATAAACAGCTAAGAGAATCTAGCAGTAAGTGAAGGAATAATAGAAAAAAATAAAACAATAGAGTTAATTGAGAACTAGAAGAGCACAACAGCTAAGGAAATCTTCAGGAAGAAACGGAAATTATCGTGTAGTGAAGGTCTGGATTTAGAGTTAAGGAAGAAGTTAGCGAAACCCTATATATGGAGTGTCCTATTTTTCGGTTGTGATGAGGAAGAGAAAAAAGGTAGGATTGAGACTTTTACGATGTGGATATGGAAAAAGTAAGATGGACGGATAATAAATTAATGAAAAGGATTAAAGAAGAAAGAACACTTATACGGGAAATATGGGAAATATACGAAATAAAAGGAAAGGCCGGTTAGATCGTGTGGTTAGAGGAAGTGAAATCTTGATAACTGCATTGAAAGGGTCAGTTAGGAAGAGAAACGAAACGAGAAAGAAGAAGGATGAAGTTAATAATTAGGTGAAGATTGGAAACTATAAAATAACGAAGGAGAGGGGTTTGCAAAGAAACAGGTGGGAAACAACGATGGCGTAAAGGATCTGTCGCCAGGCAGAACATCAGATTATGATTATGATGATATATGACAAATACTCTAAAAGCAGCTGGCCAACAGAACTTTTAAAACATATCAATTAAAACTAAAAGTATGAAATAATGTTAACTAATAAGCGTCCGATTAAAACGCTAGATATATAAAAAAACTTTTCTTCTTGTTTTATTCAAGAAAGAAAATTGATAATTTTCTTTAGCTCACTGATTTTCTTAGTTTTAATCATTTTGTTAAGCAAACTTATAAAATGCACAATAAATTATATACTTTTAACATTTTTTTTTACTTCGTTGTACGAAGTAAAGGAAGTACTGTGACCGCGAGAAATTTCGGTTTTCAGATTTCAACGGAAATATTCATCTTGACCATCTCTGTATCCATTTTGACTAGTTTCGACGTGACGTCTGTACGTACGTATGTATATATGTATCTCGCGTAACTCAAAAACGATTGATTAGCTGTAGGATGTTGAAATTTTCGATTTAGACTGTTGCACCATTTAGTTGTGCACCTCTCCTTTTAATTGCAATCGACTTATCCAAAAGCGTCAAAAAAATCCGGATTTTGAACTTTTTCTTAACTGCAGTAATAAGCCCTTGTTGAAAGTTTTTCAACGATATATCAAAAGTGGTTCTTATTTTCATTGGTTTCAGAGTTATAGCCAAATAAAATTTTAATTAATGAATTATTTCGCTCTTACAAGGAGAAGGCACATTGGTTCGAATCAGATTTCATCTTTCTTTTTGTACCTTTTTTTAAATTTAAAAATATTAATAATTATCAACCTGTAATTGTATAAATAATTTACAATAAATAATAATTCAATAACAACAATAAAAAAAATAAATATGGAAAAAAATCCTAATTTATTTATGTAATAAAATTTTATGTACTTTACATTTATAAAAAACTATAAATGTAATTTATTGGCGTACAAGGAAGTCATGTGTTGCCCACATCAGAATTTTTTTTTTGGTAAAAAATTTCATTTAATAATTTATTAAAATTCCTATTTGGGAGAAGCTAATCATATTGTTCTATATATTGTGGTTACTCTTGTATAAATGAACTTTTCCCCCGAAAAAAATAACAGAATATGAAAAAGCCAAGAAAAAAGCAAACACAAAAACTGTTTACAATAATTTGAATTTTAGGTAAATACTGTTTGTTCATATTATAGCCAGACGGTTATGATAACTAGTCTGATAGTGTTCGGAATCGAGAGGTGATATAACGCGCCTTCAGTTTCATTCTATTCCCAAGTCGAATTTGTATGAAAATATTTTTTTATAACGTATTTCATACGTTGCGACAAACTAGATTATGCTTTACAAATCTTTTTTTTATAATAATTTAATTGAAAATTGAAACAGTGCGTTCACAGTACACAAAACTCGGACTGCGTGACTACCTATGGTTTCCGTTTTATCTTATCACAATATAAACAACGATTAAAAATTTGTTATAAAATTATAAAATATGATTCAACTTAATTCAACCAAATAATACAATTTTACGGATTTATAATGGAATTACTTTTTATAACTTAACAGATACCTTTATATGTATTTATATATATATATATATATATATATATATATATATATAGGACCCGACAGACGTTTTCCTGACGTGGCATTGTTTTGTAATAAATGCACAACACATAAATATAAGTAACTTATTTAAGTTAAAATTAGCAGGAATTTCATTAATAAGACTATTAGCATGTCTATTATCAGTTTGTGATTGTTGTATTATTGTAATGGGTTTATTGATTAATTATGTGTAGTATGGTTAATATTTATTTTCACTAAATATTGAGATGTCCGATGAAAATTGAATTAAAAAATCGAAACGTCGTAATTAATTAATTTGTGTAATTAATAAATTTTCATCCACATTACTGCTTACTGCTAATTTTCATTTAAGATCATTTTAAAAAAAGTGCCTCCTACATTTTTTGTTTTTATTTAATAATTTTGAAGTTTCATAAACATTTGATAGCTTAATTAATCAATTAATAAAAAAATTAAAGCACCGTAAAAAAAGCAACGTAATTAAAATTTTAGTAGAAATTTTTAATTACTTAATTTTTAATTTTTCTCATTCTTTATTTAAATACCTATTTTACCAAATTTTACATAATTGTAAATTAAAAATAATTTTAGAAAACTTTTTATAAAATTAATCAGCTAAAACATTATAAATTCAATTTTTTTAAATATACTTTAAACTATAATTATTATAAGTAACTTATGTTTTAATTTTATAAATGTTATAATTTATTTTACAAACTTACATTTTTATTTTCAAAGGGCCGTTCAATATTTCATAAGTTACATAGAATCAAATGACAACTGACAATTTAAATTTGTAGGTTAAGTTGATTGTTATTGAAAGCACGTGTATACATCATTAAAATTCATGAAAAATCATGTAAAGTACTCACTTCAATACTGCACCTTACAAATTTGCACAATATATATTTTTTAATTACACTTTAAAACGTTATTTCAATAAATAAAAATATAATATAATATAATATTCTCAATAAGCGCGCAATTTAAGCTGACTCTGCAATGCTTCGCTATTGCTAGATTTGCGTACATACAGATTAAATGAACGCAATTGAACGTTTCATAAAACCTTAAAAAACTGAACATTAGGAACTTCCCAAAACTTAACCTTTCACTTTATAAAAGTAATGTAAATAAATCCAATTGTCAAAACAGCACTACCTATCGGATTTGATTCAAACTACTCCCTAAATACAGTAGTCCGTTAAAAATACGAATTCTAATGTAATAACAACACTAAGCTACGACGCAAGTAACTGATATGCGAAAAAGCAACAAAATAAACAAAAATTCCTAGAACGCGATCGCAGCACCAACTACCGGGTCTGACTGTTATGCCAAAAATTAAAAAAAAAAATTGTAAAACACGATCGCAGCGCTTCCTACCGGATCCATTTGTGAACCTTAACCATCCCAAGATCAACAACAACACATAAATAAATAAATTAATTAAAAAAATATTTTCTATCGGATCAAATTGTGAATCTAAACCATTCTCAAATCAACTTAATCACACACAAAATTTCATCAAAATCAGTCCAGCCGTTTAGGAGGAGTTTAGTTCACATACACACGGATAGAAGAAATATATATATATATATATATATATATATATATATATTTAACAGTAATACAAAAGAGTAACAGATTGCTTCGTGTAACAACCTTACTGACATTCAATAAATTTTTCATCTTAAATTAATTACAACTAAATTATATAAATTGAAACTAAACTAGAGGTAAAACTAAGAAAACATACTGATTTTAATTACTCATTTTCTATGGCTAGTGAGCGATTGTTGACACAACTTAACGTGAGATAAACTACCATTAAATATATCAATCGTCGGATTAAGCTATTAACAACAGACAAAACCCTTGAGGTAAGACGTAGAATGATAGACCGTACTAGTTCGTCGAATAACGAACAATCGGATCTAGGTCCATTTAGCGGCACATAGAAACAAACACACTTCAGAATGGTCGGAAGGTTTACAAAGTGTTTACCAAGGTAAAAAGTACTATTGAGGCGATTTCCTGCCATACTTTTAAGGATTTGATGTTAAATATTTCTTCCATATTCTGAGTGCGATATGACAAAGGACGAAAGTTTTTAATTTCTTGAAATATAAGTATTAAAAATTTATTCTGCACAATCTCGATTGAATCCCCGTAATTCTGTTAGAATGGATTCCAGATAATAGATCCATATTCCAATCTGTTCCGTAATTTAGTGGCACTATCGATTAGGTAGTTCAATCTGTTGTGAATAAGTCAATGTAGAGTCCAGTAATATTCCAAGGTCATTCATCACAAATACTCTTAACAAATTTGTATCATTTACAAAGTAATTGTAGATCTGATAATTTAATCTCCTGATGAATATTACGTATTTATATTTTTTTATACTTAATTCAAGATCATTTATATGACTCCACCTTATAATCATATCAAAATCCTACCGAAACAGAATTAAATCATCATTAGAAACGATTGAGCAACAAATTTAAATATCATCCGTTCAATTTCCATATTTCAGGTATCTAGGGAAATCGTTGGTTAATTACAAAAATAAAAGTGGACCTAGGTTACTTCCTTGGCGAACTCCAGAAATAGTACAAGACATATCTGACCTACAGCCTCGATATAATACAAAATTATTACGACTTACCTAAGAATTTTATAAAATTATTGTGGAACCCAAAATAACGCAGTTCTTTAATAATATCGATCAACATACAGTAGTCAACACTATATAAAGGTGTATCTGATATATTTATCAAATACTTTTATATTTTATCAGATTACGCAAAGCTAGCCGCGTTTGAAAACTGTAAATGGATTTGAATTTTATTTCTTTAATTTTAATTCTTAATTTAATCAGGATGAAAACATTAATTTCTTTTAAAAATATACACAATGTACAATAACATTTAAAAAAATACGGTTTTAATTGTTTTTTCAGTATTTTAGATTAAATCATTATTCATTACAATATTCCACTTCGCAACTACCATAGCAAAATCTTATTTATTTCTTTTCATAATTGCAACAGACATATGTTTTACACAACAGTTACAAAAAATGAAATCCTATGATAAAATTACAGTTATGTTTAATATTTAGAGAATTATCATTCCGATTTCGACGTAGTATGAGGTTAAATTTAAAAAGTAAATCGGCTCTTGGAATCGGGAGATTAGGTATTTAATATTCTTATTATATAAAAGGTTTCTTCTGCTACCTGAGTCAAGGATAAATATGTTGAATAAAATTGTATATGTAATTTTCAATTGACAATAAATAAATATTATTATTATTCCTTACCAGAATTTCATGTTTAATTGAATACGAAAAGAAATTTTAAGTACCTTATTATATCTAGAAGTTTTCCAGAAACCTTTTTCCGTTGTCGTATCTAAAATAACGCATAACCTTTTGCATACGTTGTCCTAAATCGTATTTTTATTCGACTATCCAGAAAGGAGTGTAATGTATTTTAGGGTACATGAATGTATGCATGTTTGTTCTCCCGTAGCAGCTCAACGACCGAACCGATTTAGATGTATGACCCCGCGTTGGAATTCTTATGTTACCGAGAATGTCGTAGCCTATAATTAATAATAATCGGCAAATCGTGGAGATTTGCCGATTCAAGAACAAACTTAAATAAATTGAATTAATGATATGAACTGTGAACATCTATCACTGTTAGCTGGGTTTGAACTGAATGATTCAAATCAATCGAATGAATAACATCACAATAATAATAGAATTAAATTTACGTTAAATAAAATAATATTAAATAAATTAAAAAAATTCCTGTTTAATAATAATGAGTTTCCAGTGGGATTATGTGTGAGGTATCTGTTGGTTTCGATTGGTATTCGACAATTAAATATCTAAATTGAAATGTTACAGTTTTCTAATTTGGCTCAGTACGTTAAATACGTTATATCCATAATTTTTCGAGTCATAAATTTTTCTCAATGATCATTAAAAAGTATTAAATAATAAAACAATTATGAAAATTAAATAGCACGACTGCAAAATAATAAAAAAAATTAAAAATGTACGTACGTATCTCGCATAACTCAAAAAACGATTGGCCGTTGGATGTTGAAAGTTTGGATTTAGGACTGTTGTAACATCTAGTTTTGCACCTCCTCTTTTGATTGCAATCGACTAAACCAAAACTGTCCAACAAAGCCGAAAACACATATTTTTTTTATTTTTGACTTTTTCTTAACTGCAAAATAAGCCCCATTAAGGACTTTTCAACGATATATCATATGTGGCACTTATTTTCATAGGTTCCAAAGTTATAGGCAAATAAAATATTTATTAATGAAATATTTGGATCTTACAATGGGGATGTCACATCGGTTCATATGCGACTTTTTTTTTAAATATATAGATTTATTAATAATTATTAAAATCTGATCGTAAAAAAAGTTTTACAATAAATAATAATTAAATAATAACAATAAAAAAAATAGGAAAAAATCAGAAATTATGAGTGAAATAAAATTTTATGTACTTTTTATTTTAAAAAAAATGTGTATATGTAATTTAATAGGCGTACAACGAAGTCATGTAGTGTCAACATCAGATTTTTTATATAATGTGAAAAGAATATAGTTTTTTTTTAAATTTATATTTACTTCACAATGGAGCTTTTCAAGCAAAGTTTGATTTTGGTTTAGCTTTTCAAGGATTTATATAGAGAAAGCTTCAAAAAATTCAGTGAGTTATATTGTTTTCAGTATTTTGGTAAAACATTAACAAAAAAAAAAATTGACTTATTACAAAACAACCGTCTACTAACAAGATTGACATATTTTTAAGGTAGAACATTCTGTCATACCTTAACTGTGTTTTATAACTTATAAATCGTGTTTTACTTTTAAAAAAATAATACTGAAAAATTCGCTGCATTAAAATTAAATCTAATCTATGAAGTATACATTGTTTAAAATTTATATTTAATGTGCGTTTATATTAAGTAGTTAAATGGCATTGTTAACCAGGAAACTAAATATCTACATTTGAATTTAGTTTCATAATTATTATTTCATGTCATATCTAATTTATAATGAAAACATTCATCTGATAATAAAAGTGATAATGTAAATATTTCTTTACGTAAGTAAAAATTAAAAAGAATTTCAATGTTTTCACATTATACAAAATACGATTTCGGACAACATATGTAATCAATTGTACCTTATTTCAGATACGATAATGGAAAGCGTTTTCTGGAAAATTACTTGAAAATAATAAGTTATTTAAAAAATTCAACCAAATAGTATAATTTTACCGAGTTACTTTACATAATTTCGATGTAGAATAAAATCATGATAAAGAGGTAGCTTGGATTTGGAAACTGTAAACTATATTTGTGGATTTGAATTTCAGTAATTTTTTTCACTTTATTTCAATGTCAACTCTACATGAAAACAATTTCTGATATGGAAATAACTGAATATAATAAGTTAGATAATTTTATTTCCTTTTATTCCAATGTTCGATCTACACGTAACTATTACATTAATACGGATAGCGATAATACATAAAAACATTATATAAAAATTTATTCAGTTCATACAGTCGTTCCTTATTAAAAAAAAAACAAAAAAAAAAAACGAAACATTATTACAAAAATATTTTTAAAATATTCCATTACATAATGGTAAAGTTTAACCAAACAGGAGAATGTTAGTAGATGTGTTATTAGGTGAGTTACGCAACCAATCGGTGTTATTGGAATCAAGATTAGCTATTTTGATTAAAATTTATTTTATTTTAATCCATTATCAAATTATGAAAATATAACTTTGTAACGGAATGTAATATAATCCAAAAATAAAAAAAATGACTACCCCGCGACTAGCTTTGCTAGCATTTGTATTTTAATAAAATTTTAAAAAGGAAACTTTCATCCCAAAGAAATATTGAAAATTATTAGCTACTAAACAAATCAACTTACTGATTGCAATTTATATAAATACTTTTCGTAATTTAGGCATTATACAGGATTTTCATGCGGATTTTTTAAGAGTGGATATTTTGATTTCTCTTTTTACCCACGATGGAACGGAGGCGGTATATGCGGTTTATGTAGTTTTTAGTCACATAATTATAGAGACTCTTCTATTGACAAGACGTATAAACGTTGACTTAATTTTATTATTTTGACGATCATTGTTATATTTATATAAATTTTAATTAAAATATAGAAGTAAATATTTATAAATTATACTTTATCATCATATATTCCTGAAGATGGAAAATAATATTTCCGAAAGCACTTGAACATAATTACTCACAGTTGTTGGTAAGCGTAGCTTACACTTATATTTTTTAAATTATATAGCTACATGAAAATAGTCGAAGAATTTCACATCGTATTGTCGTAACTCTTAGAAGTATGTACACATACTTAGAAGTATGGATACACACAATTTCTCCTGTTTTTTTAATAATGGATGAATACAGAATTCTGTTACGTCACCGTTTACAGCTAGAATATAAGAGCAACAAAATCATAATTTTCTGTACTCAGCTCTTGACAGCAGGCTGGCACATCCCAACAGCAGTTATAAGATTTTTATTTCAAGCATCTCAGCTATCGGCTCCCGGTTTGTAATCAGCTGAACCAGGGTAAGTGAAATCAGCATAAAACTCATAGCAGTATAGTCAATAATCACATCAGGCGTTTATAGAAAGGTAAACGACATGTGGCTATGATAAACAGCACGTGGGTACTGCAATGTTGATCAAAACTGAATACCTAATTGCAGCCGGGAAGCAAAGAGTAATCAATGAAATTAATTACTACCTAATAAAACTGGATTATTATCTGTCGATTTTCCGTATGGTAAGACAACAATTTACCTACTGGTCACCTTGGGAAGCTGCTTAAATCAAAATTAAATAAAATTGAAAAAAAACTGATAAATCACCATAATTATCTACTGAGAAAATTAAAAAATATAAATCAAAATAAAAATTCAAATGGTAAGTGGATAATCAAAGTTGTAAAACGTGTTTAGTGTTAACAGATTAAATAATTACAATGAGAAAAGAGGAAAAAAGAAAGGTAAAATAGAAAAAATTTAAGTAATAAATTTAAAAAATCTACTAACTAGCGTAATTTATGTCCTAATATCAATCAACCTTCATTATCATATAATTAATTTTATCATTATATCTGTTAACAAGTGCAACATGCAACGTGCAGTGTAAAAATTTAAAAATAAATGGCTATAACTTTTGTAACGAGGAAATTAAACCCCAGTATTTTTACTTTTTTTTTATATACGGATATAGGATAGTATTTCAGAGTATTCTGTAAGTACATTAAGTTGAATAGTTAATCTTATCACTCAATCCTAAGATGGTGACGTCAATTGAAACCAAACGTATTAACTAAATCGGTGTTCAAATCCAATTAAAACTGTAACTTTATATTAAATTGAAACCGGATCCTAAACCGTTTTAGAATAACAGCTTATCAGTACCAATATTAATCACTTTTGTTTATGAACGAGATGGAATGAAGAATGTCATTTCCGACTTTATCTGTAATACAATAAAAAAATAAAAGGAAAAAGTGTAGATTTACTAATTTTAACGTTGTATTTTTTTATGAGTTTTTCCACTTGCTATTGCATTTTACTTACAGGAAAAACAAGTAAAGTTATTGAACGGTAATACAATAATTATAGGAAAATAATAATTATGGTTTGAAATTCAGGAACGAATAACACACCAGATTGGTCTAGTGATGAACTCGTCATCGCAAATCAGCTGATTACGAAGTCGAGAACTATAAAGTTCAAATCTTGGTAAAGGTAGTTACTTTTATGCGGATTTGAATAATAGATCGTGGATGACGGAGTTCTTTGGTGGTTGGGTTTCAATTAACCATACAGCTCAGGAAGGTCGGCCTGAGGCTGTACAAGACTACACTTCTTTTACATTAATACATTTTCTCTGAAGTAATACCTTACAATGGTTCTGAAGGCTAAACAGAAAAAGAAAAGTCTAGGAATGAATGAATTAGAAAAGAGTTTGAACGGTATATATTTGTTGCTCAAAAAGAAATTTGGTGCATCTTCATACGTAAAAAGGGTAAGTAAAGAGTTTAACCAAATTCTCGGTATCGGCCATTTTGAAAATGTTGACATTTAAAAACCCCACTTTGTTAAAAAAAACCATAAAAAGTGTGTAAATTTTCGGAAGGTGTAAGTCCCGAATTTAAATTTATATCTCCGATCTGGGTTAGCATAAATTCTTCGAATATGGCTCAAAAATGTCTATATATATCCCACATAAGATGGTACTGATGGCATTAAATTTTTTTAAAAATTATAAAAAAAGGTAAGGTAGCGTTATTTATAATTTTTTACTTTTGATATAATGGTCGTAGAATACTGAGTTTTTTACGATTAAATACTTATTAAACTATTCAAAATTCCAAAGTTTTATATCGGTCGAATTCAAAGTGGGCGATATTCAACCAACTTATTTCCAGAAGCAGCTTTTGTATTATGTCTGGAACACTCGTCGACTAAAAAAGCTTTTGATTGCTGTCGGAAAGGGGAATTACTGTAAACATATTATTTAAGAATAAATTAGAATTATTTACCCTATTTGAATATAATTCCACCAAACAGACCCAACTTACTGAACTAAATAATTACTCCAATAAATAATCTTTTAAACTCCCAAAAAAGGAGGTTGAGTGGGTCTCCTATTTAAAACATCAATGTTTTTCAATTTAATTTTTAAGATTGAAAATTCAATTGTATCTAGAATTAATGTAGGCGTCATGGGAACTTTTTAAGAAAAGTTTTCAATTTTAAATTCTTTTAACTTTTGAAACTTTATTTGTTTTTCAAGTTATGGTTGGTATGTTACATGAGGTAGGTATCAAGACGGGAATCAAGTAGGACCCTCATTTTTTCCAAATATTTATTTATTTTTATTGTAGCAATTATACTCGTAGAGTATAACTCAATTGATAAAAGCATTATTCGGTCGAGGAAGTCAACTGGAACCCAAAATTTTCTACTAAGAATTTTGATTTTTTCTCAATTATACTTTTAATACTGCATAACGTTTTAGATAAAAACGTCATTTGATCGAGAGGTCTTGGAACAAATGGGTTTTTCCTAATTGACCAACCAAGAAATTAATATTTAATAACTAAATGGCGCGTATGAAATAAAAATCTGTCAAAGGCAAAGCCCAAAATGCTATCAACCCTTTGCATCCATTTTTATTTTAATCTAAAAAAGTAATTATACAAGATGGACAAAAGCCTTACTTCCGAAATACTTTTCTTCATGTTATATTGCATAATTACAAAATTATCAGTAATATTAAATAAATATTTGATTCAAAATCATAAACTAGTTATATACATTATAGATTATGTCATAATAGCAAACGTGAAATTCTACGGTTTACAAAAAATAATGTAAAACGGCATTTAGCCGGAAGAACGAAGGAAAACTATGTAAAACTATTGATCCCAACAACATTAAAAAGCTGATTATAGTACTTTCCGGTTACGCGTAAAGTTGCATTCCGGGAAAGTCCTACAACTGTAGGTTGTTTCTGATGCACAGCTTACACACACAATTTATTTAAACATATTTAAAATTTTATTTAAATATAATTTTTTTTCGTTTATTTAATTCAATGATTTTAATTAAGCGCGCGCACAAACCGTATTTAATTCATGCGGATGTGGCGGTCCTAGCGGCGACGGATTGCAGTAACTCAACTATTGTAATTTCACAACCCACGTAAATTTTCGCTTGTACGGTCGGCAGACTGGTTTAATTTTTTTTTTTTTTTTTTTTTTTTTTTTTTAAGGCGAAAAACGATTGGTCGTTATCATCGCCCGGAGACTGGTGTAATGCGAGGCTTAACGAACCAGGTACCGAGTTAACCGAACGATCGAGTTCATGATCTTATCAGACCAAGTTACTTTTTTACACTTTAAATATTATTCATTGACACACCGGGTTGGTGAAGTAGTGAACGCATCTTCGCAAATCAGCTGATTTCGAAGTCGAGAGTTCCAACGTTCAAATCTAAGTAAAGGCAGTTACTTTTATACGGATTTGAATACTAGATTGTGGATACCGGTTTTCTTTGGCGGTTGGGTTTCAATTAACCACACATCTCAGAAATGTTCGACCTGAGACTGTACAAGACTACACTTCACTTACACTCAAAGATATCATCCTCTGAAGTAATAACTGACGGTGATTACCGGAGGCTAAACAGGAAAAAAAATATTCATTAATATAATTCTACCGCTTACTTGTGACGTTTCAACATAGCAGCCGACTACAACGCATTTTCTGGGGTGGAGTTGCACAAAAAATGTCTTTTGCAAATATTATTATTTTTTAATTGTTAACAAATGTGCCTAAGAAAAAAAAAACCTTAATTAGGCGAAATCTCAAGATACTGGGGGTAACTTTGCTCTACAGCCTCATCCCTTTGACCTTTTAAGTTGAAAATTTAATGGAATTAATGCCCCATATATAGAAGTAATCTGACCAAGTTTGATCAAAATCTGTCCAATTGTTTTGGAGATTTAAGGTGATTTTGAGGCCAACACCAAAAACACAAACACACACATGAGCACACGCACGCGCGTACATAACTTTCGGAAAATCTCCATCCGGTTGTTTGGTTTTCTGGGTTACTTAGGTTTCAAAAGATGAAAACCGCACATGCCCAAATTGGGCCGATTACAATACTTTTCCTTCTATAGCTATAACACTATCTAGACGGGAAAGTAAAAATACAAAATTAATTAATGTAAAAAAGAAATGCCTAAATGCACTTAATGTTACATGGAATTAATATAGAAATTACACAGTTTTTATTGCAATTCCATGAATAAAATAAAAAAAAAGGGTTGTGTAAAATTCCCGGATTTCAACAAATTTTTATATCAAATACGTCCAGGTTTTTAAATATTAATTGCGTAACTATTAAAAATATTTAAAGTACAATTACGAAATATATAAAAATTTGAGTTAAAAAATTTGTGTCCGATTTTTCTTGCTTGATCAAATGATGTTTTTGTTAATATAATTCCTATCATTATTAATTTGTGGAAAAACAGTTTTCTTTTATTTTTCAAAATCTGATAGCTGATTATTATATCCTAAAAACTATTTTTGACTTTTGAAGTAGCCTCAAGATATAAGATGAGCGTATAAATAACATATAAGCATAAATCATTTTTAAACAATGATGAAAGGATTACCGATTAAGATACTTTATATTAAAAAATCTGATGTACACCTTCTTTGTACACTTTTAACTTCTTTGTACACTATTGACTTCTTTGTACACCTATTAAAGTACATATACACATTTTTTTGCTTAGCTTCATTTAATCTTATTTCATTTGAAAGTGAGATACGATCCTCCAATTCTTTAATAAAAAATTTTTTTTGTAATTATTGAATTATTATTTATTGTAATTTTTGTTTTTACAATCAGAGGTTAATAATTATTAATAAATCAATATATTTAAATTAAAAAAAGTTTAAAAAAAGGAAATGAATTCGGATTGGATTCGAATCGATGTGCCTTCCCCTTGTAAGAAACAAATATTTTATTAATTAAAATTTCATTTGGCTACAACTCTGGAACCAACAAAAATAAGTACCACTTATGATATATAGTTGAAAAGCTCTCAATGAGAGCATATTACTGCATTTAAGAAAAAGTCCAATTTTTTTTGGATTTTGGGCGTTTTTGGACACTTCTGGTCCAGTCAATTGCAACTCAACCAAAAGGAGAGATGCACAACTTCATGTTAGAACAATCTGAATCCAAAATTTCAACACTCTAAGGCTTATCGTTTTTGAGTTATGCGAGATAAATACTTACATACGTCACGTCAAAACTAGTCAAAATGGATTCAGGAATGGTCAAAATGGATATTTCCGTTGAAATCTGAAAACCGAAATTTTTCGAGATCACGATACTTCCTTTTCTTTGTACAAGGAAGTAAAAGTACTTTTTGGTAGGACTGAATATCTAAAAAAGACTGTGAATATTTAATCACCACGATCAAAACATAAACGGGAACCATTAGTAAATGTCTATAGCTAACTTGAAGGCGAAAAAATGTCTAATAGCAGCAATTAACTCACCTACATTCCGCTTTATTCTGGCTAGCACCCTGTCACAACTATCGATTGATGATAATGAAATGAATTATTTACTGTAGCGTTTGAAAAAATACCATGCCTAACCGGGACACGAACCTAGAAATTCCAGATGGTGGCAGAGATGCTACCATTCTGCCAGTGAAGTTTTGCATAAATAAATAATATAAACAAAAGAATACGTTTGTACATACTTTTAGCAACTGTAATGAAATTAAAAAATTAAGTAATGAATGATAATAAGACACTTCAAATTAAATGTTAACATTTCTAAAATACAAAACTTTTCTCAAACGGATGTCTAGCATATTGATGCGAAGTAGCGTCTTTATAACAACCAAAACGGTAAAAAGAAAAAAACGGTGTAAAAAAACGAGTTGATTTTATCCTTAGTCACTCACTCGCTCACTCTCTCACTCTCTCTCAATCGCCCTTCTCGTTTTCCTATCATCCCTCTCGCTCACTATTCACACACACACACACACACACGGGCGCGCGCGCGCGCGCACTCACACACAAACGTGATTATTTTCTTTAAAACTGACCGTTTCATTTCTAAGAAAATTACATTTATTATAACAAAATTATAAAATATAAAATAGTCTGCTTGGTTGCGCTCAAATAGTCAGAAAATTTTATAAACTTCCATTTTAAAAGTATTAAGGGAAATTTAATTTAAAAATATGTTTTGTTCTTGTAGTATAATTACTTTACAGTCTAAAACTCACGGTAAGTAAATTACTTCTTTTTTTTTTTAATTCCGATCTCCTTTGAAATCTAATATCTCTCCCTAACTTATATATATCGACATCATTCGTTTTCTCATTCAATAATGGAATGTGGAAATGCAATTCAAGTGCTCGTGGTAGTATATAAAAAAAATAAAATTTCTACATACTTGTAACTATTATACGTTTCCTTACTTTTCAAAGTAAAATAAATAACTGATAAACATATATATATAAATTATTAAGCACAAAAGTTTTGATTTCTTTTAAACATAGCAGTACAATGTCTCTTAAACATAAAAAAATAAATTAATTAGTGAATTATTCAACATTAAATTATGATATTTTATTCTTAAAATAAAACTATGGAGGTTGTCTAGTGGTAAACTCGTCGTCGCAAATTAGCTGATTTCAAAGTCGGGAGTTCTAAGGTTCAAATCCTAATAAAGGAGTTGTTGATTTTACACAAATTTGGAAACTACATTGTGGCTGCCGGTGTTCTTTTGTGATTGGTTTTAATTAACCATACGCCTCAGGAATAGTCGGCCTGAGTCTCTCAAGACTACCCGTTTACCGATACATTTACGATTACATTCCAGCCGCTAATGACTTTAATTGTTGATGCGACTACAAATAAAAAAAGAATTAAAAAAAAGAAATAAAAGTGAAGAAAAAACTTAGCCTATTTTTTA